>NW_024070186.1:147819326-148087601 GCF_014754425.2 Oryx dammah | reverse complement strand
ATGGACATCACCAGATGGCCAACACCGAACTCAGATTGATTATATTTGCAGCCAATGATGGAGAAGCTCTATACAGACAGCAAAAACAAGACCAGGAGCTGACTGTGGCACAGATCATGAGCTCCCTATTGCCAAATTCAGATTTAAATTGAAGAAAGTAGGGAAAACTACTAGACCATTCAGGTATCACCCAAATCAAATCCCTTATGATTATACAGTGAAAGTGAGAAATAGATTTAAGGGACTAGATCTGATAGATAGAATGCCTGCTGAACTATGGATGGAGGTTCATGACATTGTACAGGAGACAGGGATCAAGACCATCTCCATGGAAAAGAAATGCAAAAAAGCAAAGTGGCTGTCTGGGGAGGCCTTACAAATAGCTGTGAAAAGAAGAGAAGTGAAAAGCAAAGGAGAAAAGGAAAGATGTAAACATCTGAATGCAGAGTTCCAAAGAATAGCAAGAAGAGATAAGAAAGCCTTCCTCAGTGATCAATGCAAAGAAATAGAGGAAAAGAACAGAATGGGAAAGACTAGAGATCTCTTCAAGAAAATTAGAGATACCAAGGGAACAATTCATGCAAAGATGGGCTCGATAAAGGACAGAAATGGCATGGACCTAACAGAAGCAGAAGATATTAAGATGAGGTGGCAAGAATACACAGAAGAACTGTACAAAAAACAGCTTCATGAGCCAGATAATCACGATGGTATGATCACTCACCTAGAGCCAGACATCCTGGTATGTGAATTCAAGTGGGCCTTAGAAAGAATCACTATGAACAAAGCTAGTGGAGGTAATGGAATTCCAGTTGAGCTATTTCAAATCCTGAAAGATGATGCTGTGAAAGTGCTACACTCAATATGCCAGCAAATTTGGAAAACAGCAGTGGCCACAGGACTAGAAAAGGTCAGTTTTCTTTCCAATCCCAAAGAAAGGCAATGCCAAAGAATGCTCAAACTACTGCACAATTGCACTCATCTCACAACTAGTAAAGTAATGCTCAAAAATCTCCAAGCCAGCTTCAGCAATACGTGAACCGTGAACTTCCAGATGTTCAAGCTGGTTTTAGAAAAGGCAGAGGAACCAGAGATCAAGTTGCCAACATCTGCTGGATCATTGAAAAAGCAAGAGAGTTCCAGAAAACACCTGTTTCTGCTTTATTGACTATGCCAAAGCCTTTGTGTGGATCACAATAAACTGTGAAAAATTCTGAAAGAGATGGGAATACCAGATCACCTGACCTGCCTCTTGAGAAACCTATATGCAGGTCAGGAGGCAACAGTTAGAACTGGACATGGAACAACAGACTGGTTCCAAATAGGAAAAGGAGTATGTCAAGGCTGTATATTGTCATCCTGCTTATTTAACTTCTATGCAGAGTACATCATGAGAAATGCTGTGCTGGAATCAAGATTGCTGGGAGAAATATCAATTACCTCAGATATGCAGATGACTCCACCTTTATGGCAGAAAGCGAAGAAGAACTGAAAAGGCTCTTCATGAAAATCAAAGAGGAGAGTGAAAAAGTTGTCGTAAAGCTCAACATTCAGAAAATGAAGTTCATGGCATCCGGTCCCATCACTTCATGGGAAATAGATGGGGAAACAGAGGAAACAGTGTCAGACTTTATTTTGGGGGGCTTCAAAATCACTGCAGAGCGTGACTGCAGCCATGAAATTAAAAGATGCTTACTCCTTGGAAGGAAAGTTATGACCAACCTAGATAGCATATTGAAAAGAGAGACATTACTTTGCCAACAAAGGTCCGTCTATTCAAGGCTATTGTTTTTCCAGTAGTCATGTATGGATGTGAGAGTTGGAATGTGAAGGAAGCTGAACGCCGAAGAATTGATGCTTTTGAACTGTGTTGTTGGAGAAGACTCCTGAGAGTCCCTTGGACTGCAAGGAGATCCAACCAGTCCATTCTAAAGGAGATCAACCCTCGCATTTCTTTGGAAAGAATGATGCTGAAGCTGAAACTCCAGTACTTTGGCCACTTCATGTGAAGCGTTGACTCATTGGAAAAGACTCTGATGTTGGGAGAGATTGTGGGCAGGAATGAAAGGGGATGACAGAGGATGAGATTGCTGGATGGCATCACGGACTCGATGGACATGAGTTTGAGTGAACTCTGGGAGTTGGTGATGGACAGGGAGGCCTGGTGTGCTGTGATTCATGGGGTGGCAAAGAGTCAGACACGACTGAGTGACTGAACTGAATTGAACTAAACTGATTTGCATTAAATGCCTGTAATTTAAAGGCATTCTATAAAAAGCTGTATTCAGGGTTATCATGTCCTAATATTATGTGTTAAGTGACATCAATTGTGTCCACTTTTTGCCACCTTATGGAGTGTGTAGCCTGCCATGTGGTCTGTCTGTGACCTGGTAGACTGTAGCACACCAGGCTTTGTCTATGGGGATTCTTCAGGCAAGAATACTGGAGTGGATAGCTGTTCCGTCTTCCAGGGGATCTTCCCAACCCAGGGTTTAACCCAGGTCTCCCACATTGTAGGCTCCTCTGTCCATGGAATTTTCCAGTCTAGAATACTGAAGTGAGTTGCCACTTCTTTATCCAGGGAATCTTCCCAACCCAGGGTTCAAACCTGTGTCTCTCATGTCTCCTGCATTGGCAGACAGGTTCTTTACCACTAGTGCCAACTGGGAAGACCCCTAATATATAAATGTGCAAAAACAAGAATTTGCCAAAGTTCAATTTTACACATCACATATTAAATTCAGAATAAAAATCAGTTTATTAAAATGAACAAAGATTGTCTTCCATTTTAGTTTCTCTTTTATTTAAAATATCTTGATGGTAATTACATTAGTCAGATTTGGCTTTGGAAAAAGTATTCCAGATATTATTGGGTGAAAAAAAAAAACCCACAAAACATATATTTGATCCTGATTCTGAGTTTCAACTGGGTATTGTTTCCGGCTTAGGTTCACTTGACTGATTTTTGCAGTCAATTGTTGGAAAGACCTAAATAGATGGAATGACCAGATAATTGGATCCTCCCTCCTACTTTTCTCACATAGTGTAGGATTCTTGCCTGGACTTGTTCATATGGTGGAAGAAAGGTTCTCAGCAGTGGATGAGCTCCATGCACAAACACCTTTCATTTGTTATTCTCCCTTTGCCCAGGGAAGTCACATGGACAAAGCAAAGTTCAGTATAGGAAGGTATTCTCCAAAAGCATGCATTCGGAGAAAGAATATTTGACAATTAATTTGCAAACAATCTCTTGGTAGACATGTTTAACATGGGTGAATTTCTAGTAAATAAAGAAAAACAGAGGCAAAAGAAATGTAAATTTGAACATAAATATACTTTATGGACGTGATCTTCAATCTCTGAAGTATATTTATTTCTCCATACTGTTTCTTTCCATATTTGTATCTATGTAATAAAATCCATGGACTTAATTTTGGCTGACATGTTCATTACCAGACCGAGTGAAAGGTACTTCCATAATCAGTGAAAAATATGACTAATAATTAGTATGTATAAATTTACTCCACTTGCCGTCTCATGAATCCAAAAGTAATTAATATTGGTAGAAAATAATCAGAATTAATATATATATTTTAGACATCATCTGTATGAGTATTATTCTTTAACATATTAATTATACCTAACTGATTATCTCTGAAGTTATCTTAAAAGCTAATGAAATCTGCTCAGACAAAAAGTGAACATCACTTAGTCATGTCCGACTCTGTGACCTAGTGGACTGTAGCACACCAGACTCTGTCTATGGGAATTCTTCAGGCAAGAATACTGGAATGGATAGCTGTTCCCTCTTCTAGGGGATCTTCCCAACCCAGGGTTTAACCCAGGTCTCCCACATTGTAGGCAGATTCTTTACCAGCTGAGCCACCAGAGAAGCCCAATAATGGTGGAGTGGGTAGCCTCTCCCTTCTCCAGTGGATCTTCCCAACTCAGGAATTGAAGCAGAGTCTCCTGCATTGCAGGCAGATTCTTTACCAACTGAGCTACCAGGGATCTGAAGTTATTTTAGAAGTCAAATAAATCTGTTCAGACAAAAAGACAGTATCAAAATCTATAATTTGAGTTGGATATAATCACTTTCACTGAAAATTTCACTGTTTTAGAGAGAGTTCTGGATTTCTTTTCAGTTATATTTGTGGTTGATGCTGCTACTATTCTTTGCTTAAGGAGACAGTATTATGAAAGAGATAAGTACCATCAATGAAATCACAACTGCCAGAAAAAAAACATGAGGTAATAAACAGAGAAAGTTTGGGGTGTGTGATCCATTTTCATTTGTAACCACCTATATAGCTTCAGGACATAGCTGCCAGACAAGGAATAATAAAATAACATGGCCTACTTAGAAAATAATGCCAAATTATATCATACCATATGGGTTGATTGCTGGGATCCAATCAGAAGCTCTTAAGTAATGTGAGAAAATTTTGTGCTGGGTTGTTGTACACTGCATTGTTTTTCAAGTTGAGTTTAGTTGAGACATGAGGGCTGGCATATGCAGTGAGTGTAAAATTCCATTTCAGAGTATTGAATTCTTTCAGGAAAATATTTGAACAATGTGTGAGACATAATACTTGCAAAAAATCTGTAATATGAAAACAAGATTACATTGTTAGCTAACTAAATTTAAATCCATAACTTTATCTATAGATTCTCTTGGGAAATTTCACAACTTCTATGGTATGTAGTTTTTTTTTTTTTTTAAATAGCATTCCCAATATAGGAGCACCACAATATGTAAGACAAATGCTAACCAGTATGAAAGGGGAAATTAACAATAACACAATAATAGTGGGAGATTTTAATACCACACTCACACCTATGGACAGATCAACTAAACAGAAAATTAACAAAGAAACACAAACTTTAAATGATACAATAGACCAGTTGGACCTAATTGATATCTATAGGACAATTCACCCTAAAACAATGAATTTCACCTTTTTCTCAAGTGCTCACTGAACCTTCTCCAGGATAGATCACATCCTGGGCCATAAATCTAGCCTTGATAAATTCAAAAAAATTGAAATCATTCCAAGCATCTTTTCTGACCATAATGCAGTAAGACTACATCTCAATTACAGGAGAAAAACTATTAAAAATTCCAACATATGGAGGCTGAACAACACACTTCTGAATAACCAACAGATCACAGAAGAAATCAAAAAAGAAATCAAAGTATGTATAGAAACTAATGAAAATGAAAACACAACAACCCAAAACCTGTGGGGCACTATAAAACAGTGTTAAGGGGAAAGTTCATAGCAATACAGGCATACCTCAAGAAACAAGAAAAAAGGCAAATAAATAATCTAACTCTACACCTAAAGCAACTAGAAAAGGAAGAAATGGAGAACCCCAGGGTTAGTGGAAGGAAAGAAATCTTAAAAATTAGGGCAGAAAGAAATACAAAAGAAACAAAAGAGACCATAGCAAAAATCAACAAAGCCAAAAGCTGGTTCTTTGAAAGGATAAATAAAATTGACAAACCATCAGCCAGATTCATCAAGAAACAAAGGGAGAAAAATCAAGTCAATAAAATTAGAAATGAAAATGGAGAGATCACAACAGACAACACAGAAATACAAAGGATCATAAGAGACTACTATCAGCAATTATATGCCAATAAAATGGACAACGTGGAAGATATGGACAAATTCTTAGAAAAGTACAATTTTCCAAAACTGAACCAGGAAGAAATAGACAATCTTAACAGACCCATCACAAGCACGGAAATTGAACCTGTAATCAGAAATCTTCCAGCAAACAAAAGCCCAGGTCCAGACAGCTTCACAGTTGAATTCTATAAAAAATTTAGAGAAGAGCTAACACCTATCCTACTCAAAATCTTCCAGAAAATTTCAGAGGAAGGTAAAGTTTCAAACTCATTCTATGAGGCCACCATCACCCTAATACCAAAACCTGACAAAGATGCCACAAGGAAAGAAAACTACAAGCCGATATCACTGATGAACATAGATGCAAAAATCCTTAACAAAATTCTAGCAATCAGAATCCAACAACACATTAAAAAGATCATACACCATGACCAAGTGGGCTTTATCCCAGGGATGCAAGGATTCTTCAATATCCACAAATCAATCAATGTAATTCACCACATTAACAAATTGAAAAATAATAGCCATATGATTATCTCAATAGATGCAGAGAAAGCCTTTGACAAAATTCAACATCCATTTATGATAAAAACTCTCCAGAAAGCAGGAATAGAAGGAACATACCTCAACATAATAAAAGCTATATATGACAAACCCACAGCAAACATTATCCTCAATGGTGAAAAATTGAAAGCATTTCCCCTAAAATCAGGAACAAGACAAGGGTGTCCACTTTCACCACTGCTGTTCAACATAGTTCTGAAAGTTTTGGCCACACCAATCAGAGCAGAAAAAGAAACAAAAAGAATCCAAATTGGAAAAGAAGAAGCAAAACTCTCACTGTTTGCAGATGACATGATCCTCTACATAGAAAACCCTAAAGACTCCATCAGAAAATTACTAGAACTAATCAATGAATATAGTAAAGTCGCGGGATATAAAATCAACACACAGAAATCCCTTGCATTCCTATACACTAATAATGAGAAAGCAGAAAAAGAAATCAAGGAAACAATTCCATTCACCATTGCAACGAAAAGAATAAAATACTTGGGAATATATCTAGCTAAAGAAACTAAAGACCTATGTACAGAAAACTATAAAACACTGATGAAAGAAATCAAAGAGGACACTAATAGATGGAGAAATATACCATGTTCCTGGATCAGAAGAATCAATATAGGGAAAACGAGTATACTACCCAAAGCAATCTATAGATTTAGTGCAATCCCTATCAAGCTACCAGCGGTATTTTTCACAGAGCTAGAACAAATAATTTCACAATTTGTATGGAAATACAAAAAACCTCGAATAGCCAAAGCAGTCTTGAGAAAGAAGAATGGAACTGGAGGAATCAACCTGCCTGACTTCAGGCTCTACTACAAAGCCATAGTCATCAAGACAATATGGTACTGGCACAAAGACAGAAATATAGATCAATGGAACAAAATAGAAAGCCCAGAGATAAATCCACACCCTATGGACACCTTATCTTCAACAAAGGAGGCAAGAATATACAATGGATTAAAGATAATCTCTTTAACAAGTGGTGCTGGGAAAACTGGTCAACCACCTGCAAAAGAATGAAACTAGATCACTGTCTAACACCATTCACAAAAATAAACTCAAAATGAATTAAAGATCTAAATACAAGACCAGAAACTATAAAACTCCTAGAGGAGAACATAGGCAAAACATTCTCCGACATAAATCACAGCAGGATCCTCTATGACCCACCTCCCAGAATATTGGAGATGAAAGCAAAAATAAACAAATGAGATCTAATTAAATTAAAAGCTTCTGCACAACAAAGGAAACTATAAGCAAGGTGAAAAGACAGCCTTCAGAATGGGAGAAAATAATAGCAAATGAAGCAACTGACAAACAACTAATCTCAAAAATATACAAGCAACTCCTGCAGCTCAATTCCAGAAAAATAAATGACCCAATCAAAAAATGGGCCAAAGAACTAAATATACATTTCTCTAAAGAAGACATACGGATGGCTAACAAACACATGAAAAGATGCTCAACGTCACTCATTATCAGAGAAATGCAAATCAAGACCACAATGAGGTACCATTTCACACCAGTCAGAATGGCTGTGATACAAAAGTCTACAAGCAATAAATGCTGGAGAGGGCGTGGAGAAAAGGGAACCCTCTTACACTGTTGGTGGAAATGCAAACTAGTACAGCCACTATGGAGAACAGTGTGGAGAGTCCTTAAAAAACTACAAATAGCACTGCCTTGTGACCCAGCAATCCCACTGCTAGGCATACACACTGAGGAAACCAGAATTGAAAGAGACACATGTACCCCAATGTTCATCGCAGCACTGTTTATAATAGCCAAGACATGGAAGCAGCTTAGATGTCCATCAGCAGACGAATAGATAAGAAAGTGTGGTACATATACACTATGGAGTACTACTCAGCCATTAAAAAGAATACATTTGAATCAGATCTAGTGAGGTGAATGAAACTGGAGCTGATTATACAGAGTGAAATAAGCCAGAAAGAGAAACACCAATACAGTATACTAACACATATATATGGAATTTAGAAAGATGGTAATGATAACCCTGTATGTGAGACAGCAAAAGAGATACAGATGTAAAGAACAGACTTTTGGACTCAGTCGGGGAGGGAGAGGGTGGGATGTTTTGGGAGAGGGTGAGATGATTTGGGAGAATGGCATTGAAACATGTATACTATCATGTAAGAAACGAATCGCTAGTCTAGGTTCGATACAGGATAAAGGATGCTTGGGGCTGGTGCACTAGGATGACCCAGAGAGATGATATGGGGAGGGTGGAGGGAGGGGGATTCAGGGTTGGTAACTCATGTACACCTGTGGTGGATTCATGTTAATGTATGGCAAAACCAATACAGTATTGTAAAGTAAAAAAAAAAAATAAAATTTAAATTAAAAAAATAGCATTCCATTTCAAAATAGATGTAACATAAATGTAATGAGCTCACTACAGTTTTCTTCTGGGATTTCTAAATGATACTAATATTGTTTTGCTTCATTTCCACATCATATATTACAGGAATACAAAACATATACAAATCTTAGGATTTTCAAAACACTTTCTCGTTTGATTTTCATACCAATTTGTGGTGTTCAGTAGTTTAGAAGACTAAATGGAGTTGAAAGGATTTGAGTTACTTTTCAAAGTCACTCAATAAGCACTTGTGATTTAATGAAGGTCAGATTTCAGATCTTTGTGTATTCCAAATTTCTTTTAGTTCTTACTTATAAGAATTAAAATCTTACAAATCTATGTTTATAAAAACAAAATACAAATCTCTTGCCATGAGAATATAACACTTTAAAAGACTTTAGATATTCATTTTCATTTTGAAAATCTTTCATGCTCCTTGTGAACTTTCAATTCCAACATGAACTGTGGAATTGGACTCAATTCTATTTTGGTTACTGAAACAATAGTATTTTGTTATGCTTCTGTTTAATAGAAAACTTTTTGTATACGAGGAAAAAGATCCTAAGCTGCCTTAATTTAGTGTTTATTTACATAGCTATATATGTCTTTTAGAACATTTATATAAGTTTGAATCATTAGAAATTGAGTCAAATTTTAAGTTCTTTAATATTTAAGATAGTAATGACTCCTTTTTTGAAAAACTGTTCCTTGACTTACAATTCAGAAGGTGAAGTAGAAATTTACATTAAAGTAATTATTAAGATCAGATCAAATTAGATACAGTGTCCTGGAAAGAGTAGTCTCCCATAGATAATTTTTAATAAATAATGTAAGATCAAATATTATGATAAAGGGAAAGCAAACAGAATATGTAAATTTATTTCTGTTACCTTTATATGGATGTTTTAAAACTATTTTGTAATGTGTAATTTTAAATATTATATATTGTACTATATTAGTAAACTAATATATTACTTTTAAATGTTATTGTATGCTAGATATGAAAACCTTTGCCTCTTTAACAGATGTGATTTAATTTCCTACTACTGTTCTGTCAATTAAATTCAGTTTCTAAAGGGGATTAGCTTTTATTGCACGATTTGAAATTTACAATTTTAAATGAACCAAAGTGACTTACAAGACTTCTATTTTCTAAAAAAAATTACCATAAAGGATGTTAAGGAGAATGTCTAATGGTGGATTGGTAATCTTAAAATAAAGTTATTCAAAACACAAATCCCAAGTGCCCATTTTAATTTTAATTTGTTCTCTTAATAATCTCAAAACAAGGAATAAAATGGGAAGTCTAACTGTATGAATCACAATTCCATTGTAGTTTATTGACATGTATTAGAACTTGAATTTCCAAGTGCAAGCTATAACCAATGCTTTATTTTGACATTTACAGTATGGATTTAAGAATTATCCATGAAAGGTAAAGTTATGAAATGTTTCAATATAACTAAGAGAAAATTTTCTGTCTTTGTAGTATTAAAGGACTTCTTTCAAAAAGGAACAAAAAAGGAAACCTTATTAAATTTCTGTATATCATAAAAATGTGAAGAGAGACACTGGATACTGGGCCAACAAATATGTGATTGACAGAGAATTATTATAGAGCAAACTTAAGGAACTTCCACTAATCAGGAAGAAAAAGATACAGCACAATATAATAATTGGTATGGTGTATAAGCAGACATTTTGATGAATGTCTCATAACTGTATAAAAGGATTTCAACCTCTTTTGTAATTAGGGAAATTCCAATTAAAACCGCAGTGAGATGCCATTTCACATCCACCAGATTGGCAAAACTTAACAAGTCCAAGAACATGACATTTTGGCAAGGATATAGAATAACGGGAACTCATACAAACAAGATAGACTGTATATTAGTGCAAACATTTTTGAAAGCTATTTGGCATCTTCTAATGAAGCTGACAATGTGAAGCATGAATTCATAATTCCACTCCTGGGGATATATCCTAGAGAAACATTGGCCTCTGTTCACCAGGAGTCATGTAAATAAATGAATGCTGAATGCTCATAACTGTGGCATTGTATGAGCAAAATAAAGAAAGACTAACAAATGAACAAAACACCAGAGCCAAGATATGCATTGAAAAGAAAGTAGATTAATATATAGTATTGCATTCTTATAATGCAAATCTGTTGCAGAGAATAGCCAATTCTGATTCCATATTGGAACTATTTCTTCGACTTTTCATTGTTATTGTTATTATAATCATAAAGAGTGGCCTGCCTCAAAGAATTCTGACCCTCTGCCTGACTGTTAAACTAAAATGCCTTTGTTCAGGACCCTGTCCACCTGTGGATGGCAGGACAGAAGAAATTAACACATCCCCTGCCAGAGGTTTGCCATTCTAGGAGATATTTGCAAGATTAATGGCCTTTTTACTTTATTTCCTCATTTCCTCCCTGTCTCTGTTATCTAAAAGAAACTGGCATCCAGGCTCCAATAAGATGGTTATTTTGAGACATTAGTGTGCCATCTTTTCGGTCAGCAGACTTTCCAAATAAAGTCTCATTCCTTGCCTCAGCACTTCATCTCCCATTCTTTGACCTGTTGTGTGGTGAGCAGAGTGAGCTTGGAGTCAGTAACAAAGCTGTTTTGTAGTTTAAAAAAAAAAAAGAAAAAGTAATGAACTGTAGCTATCAGTTATCGCTGTAACTAAATTTCACAAAATGTATGCTGGTTAATAAAAAGCAAATTGTAGGAAGAGCAGTGACTGTAGTCATGAAATTAGAAGATGCTAGCTCCTTGGACGGAGAAGGCAGTGGCACCCCACTCCAGTACTCTTGCCTGGAAAATCCCATGGACAGAGGAGCCTGGAAGGCTGCAGTCCATGGGGTCGCTGAGGGTCGGACACGACTGAGTGACTTCACTTTCACTTTTCACTTTCATGCACTGGAGAAGGAAATGGCAACCCACTCCAGTGTTCTTGCCTGGAGAATCCCAGGGACAGGCGAGACTGGTTGGCTGCTGTCTATGGGGTTGCACAGAGTCGGACACTACTGAAGTGACTCAGCAGCTCCTTGGAAGGAAAGCTATGACAAACCTAGATAGTGTATTAAAAAGTAGAGACATCATTTTGTCAACAAAGATCCACATAGTCAAAGCTACAGTTTTTCCAGTAGTCATGTACAAATGTGAGAATTGAACCATAAAGAAGGTTGCATGCCAAAGAGTTAATGCTTTCAAATTGTGGTGATGGAGGAGATTCTTGAGAGTCCCCGGACAGCAAGGAGCTCAAACCAGTCAACTGTAAAGAAAATCAACCCTGAATATTCATTGGAAGGACTGATGCTGAAGCTCCAATACTTTGGCCACTGATGCAAAAAGCTGACTCATTGGAAAAGAACCTGATGTTGAAAAAGATTGAGGACAGGTGGAGAAGGGGGTGACAGAAGTTGAGATGGTTGGATAGCATCACCTACTCAATGGACACAAGTTTGAGCAAACTCCAGGAGACAGTGAAGGACTGGGAAGTCTGGAATCCTGCAGTTTATGGGTTAACAAAGAGTCAAACACAACTTAGTGATTAAACAACAACAGGAGGGGCAAAGATACTCACTTGTATAACCACTACTATCTGGTTTGAGGAAGCAGAGAGGAGAGAGGATGAAATTAAGAATGGACATGGAGGAACTTTCATAGCACTATTTAAGCTTGATTTCTTGGACTTGTCAGTGGGTGTTGAAGTCTGTGTTATATTTTTTAATGGGTTGCTCCTGCTGTGGCTGCAAAGTCGCTTCAGTCGTGTCTGACTCTGTGCGACCCCATAGACAGCAGCCCACCAGGCTCCCTCGTCCCTGGGATTCTCCAGGCAAGAACACTGGAGTGGGTTGCCATTTCCTTCTCCAATGCATAAAAGTGAAAAGTGAAAGTGAAGTCGCTCAGTCGTGTCTGACTCTTCACAATTCCATGGACTGCAGCCTACCAGGTCCTCCATCCATGGGATTTTCCAGGCAAGAGTACTGGAGTGGGATGCCATTGCCTTCTCTGTTTAATGGGTTACCTGTATATATACTGACACACATTTATGCTTTCAGAATTAAATAAAAATTAAGAGTAATTGTAAATAGATATTCCCGTAGTTTCTTGTCACCCTTCATATGTTTTAAGTCAGAAGAGATACAACTGCAAGAATTGGGGGGGGGGAGCTATTACCAAAAATCTCCTATATGTACAAGTGCAAAATAGTCCTGATTCTCAGGAAGATGCTCAGAAAGTACTGACAAGATCCAGAGTCAAACCTGAAGATTAGGGTACTACTCTACAAAATCATTGCAGATGGTGACTTCAGCCATGAAATTAAAAGATGCTTACTCCTTGGAAGAAAAGTTAAGACCAACCTAGATAGCATATTCAAAAGCAGAGACATTACTTGGCCAACAAAGTTCTGTCTAGTCAAGGCTATGGTTTTTCCAGTGGTCATGTATGGATGTGACAGTTGGACTGTGAAGAAAGCTGAATGCCGAAGAATCAATGCTTTTGAACTGTGGTGTTGGAGAAGAATCCTGAGAGTCTCTTGGACTTCAAGGAGATCCAACCAGTCCATTCTGAAGATCAGCCCTGGGTGTTCTTTGGAGGGAATGATGCTAAAGCTGAAGCTCCAGTACTTTGGCCACCTCATGCGAAGAGTTGACTCATTGGAAAAGACCCTGATGCTGAGAGGGATTGAGGGCAGGAGGAGAAGGGGATGATAGAGGATGAGATGGCTGGATGGCATCACTGACTCGATGGACGTGAGTTTGAGTGAATTCTGGGAGTTGGTGATGGACAGGGAGGCCTGGCGTGCTGCAATTCATGGGGTCGCAAAGAGTTAGACACGACTGAGCGACTGAACTGAACTACTAGAGTTTGTGGTCATTCTATATGAATCTTTACTTCCCCAAGTCATTCTGAAGTAGGCTGTCTGAAAATAAATCTCCGAGAAATTCTGTTGAAAATGATCATTCTTTGACTATTTTCTGGATCTCTCCAAAGATATTATGAAATGATAATATGAACACTAATACATATCCTTCAACTGTTGCACTAATTAGGAGAATTTTACCAGAAGTGAGTGCTCTGGGCCAGTTGACAACCGTTCAACCTTACTTGGCTCTTTTTATGTAATATCTTCCCTTCCTCTTACCTTCTTCCTGTGCTTGAGAATCTGAGATTAAGCTAAATTGTTTTGGCTACCCTAAGCTAATAGATTTTCCACAGAACTTTCATAGATTATATCATCCTAAGAACTATTTTCAACTCAGATTAGTGACTGGAATTTGGCAATTGTTCCAACACATGTCTCTAAATAATTTAAACTATTGAGGATATTACATTTACATTGGGATGTAGCTCTGAATCTTTACTATTCATCACCATGTGGTGACTGCACCAGCCACTCTGAGGTGATCACTATTCTTTCTGATAAAAAGTAAGATGTTAAATTGAAATTTTGGTCAAGCTGTATAAAAATTCATACTGATGTCATACTGACAAATGTTTCTGTGAATCAATACAATATTAAATTAAAAATAAAGCAAATTCTCAGGCTAACAATACCTTAAAATCAGTATAGTTTTAGCTAGTGTACAATCCTACTCATTATATTTGACTTGGTTGCTTGATACATTAACTTATTCTACTTATTAAGATGGGTCCTCCCTGTAGATCAGATGGTAAAGAATCTGCCTGCAATGCAGGAGATCCAGGTTTGATCCCTGGTCTAGAAGATCCTCTGGAGGAGGGACTAGATGCTTGCTCCTTAGAAGAAAACAATAACAAACCTAGACAGCATATTAAAAAAGCAGAGACATTACTTTGTTTACAAAAGACCGTATAGTCAAAACCCTGGGTTTTTCCAGTAGTCATGTATGGATGTGAGAGCTGGACAATAAAAAGGCTGAGCTCCAAAGAATTGATGCCTTTAAACTGTGGTGCTGGAGAATACTCTTCGACAGAGTTCCTTGGACAGCAAGGAGATCAAACCAGTCAATCCTAAAGGAAATCACTTCTGAATATTCACTGAAAGAACTGATGCTGAAGCTGAAGTTCCAATACTTTGGCCACCTGATGTAAAGAGGCAACTTACTGGGAGGCGGGGGGGGGGAACACCTCATGCTAGGAAAGATTGAAGGCAGGAGGAGAAGGGGACAACAGAGGATGAAATGGCTGGATAACATCACCGACTCAATGGACATGAGTTAGAGCAAACTCTGGGAGATGGTGAAGGACAGGGAAGCCTGGAGTGCTGCAGTCCATGGGGTTGCAAAGAGTCAGACAAGGCTCAGCAACTGAAAAACAACAAATTTATTAAGAAGTTTTAAAGATTGCTTAGAACAGAGAGGTGGAGAAGATTCAGCAGAAAACTGACAATTTTTCTCAAAAACTATCAGCAGACTTCATTGTTTTAGTCTTTATAAAATTATTTTTATTAAAGGATAGTTGACTTGGGCTTCCCTCATAGCTCAGTTGGTAAAGAATCCACCTGCAATGCAAGAGACCCCGGTTTAATTCCTGGGTTGAGAAGATCCCCTGGAAAAGGGAAAGGTTACCCACTTCAGTATTCTGGTCTGGAGAATTCCATGGATGGTATAGTCTGTGAGATCACAAAGACTTGCTCATGACTGAGCAACTTTCATTCACACAGTTGACTTACAATGTTGTTAGTTTCTGCTGTACAGCAAAGTGGCTCACTTATATGCATACAGACATTCTTTTTCTTATATCCTTTTCCATTATGGTTTATCATAAGATATTGAATATAGTTACCTGTGCTATGCAGTAGGACCTTGCTATTTTTTCATTCATATGTAATAGCTTGCATCTACTAACCCAAGCTCCCAATCCATCCCTCCCTACCAACCTCTGCCTCAGGAACCACAGCTCTGTTCTCTACATCTGTGAGTTTGTTTCTGTTTCATAGGTATGTTTTTTGTGCCATGTTTTAGATCCAACATATAAGTGATATCATATGGTATTTGTCTTTCTCTGGCTAACTTACTTCACTCACTTCACTTATAATCTTTGGTTGCATCTTAAATATTTCTATCTTAAATTTGGCATAAAAGGATAAGGGGAGAAACATAAATATTTAGTTAAATTTTTGCTAATCATAACAATGACTATAAGTACCTGGCACATCTCAGTTTTCTATCAATACTTGTTTATATAAAAACATATAAAAACCATATCAAATATTTTTATGCTTTACCATCACTCCTAGGGCCTTTTATTATCTCCATTTAGTAAAGGATAGTTAACTTGCTTAGGGTCCTACAGCTTTTCAAAAGCAGAGCTTTAATTCATACTATGTTTATTCTAGATTCACAACAGGATATCTTAGATACTATGTGAGAGATGAATCTTCTACTGTCCCCATCATATTTGCCCCTACCTCATTCTGGGGAGTTGTACTTTGGGGCAGTGTTCCCATATCCAGAAAAACTTTTCAAATCAAGACAGGTTTTGCTTAGTAATCAACTAGTAATATCCCAATAATGCAGCATTGTAAACCCACAAAATTTTTCCTGACCCAGAAACCTACCTCTGTTTTCCAGAGTACTGTCTAAACTCACGCCTACCTTCTTAATTCTGGCAGCTTAAAAGTGGAATGATGCATTTCATGTTTCCTCACTTGGGTGGAATTCTTTCCTGTCCTCCTTGCCCTATTCTGCCTTCTGTGATCCATGTCCCAACCTGTAAACCTTGACCATAATTCACCCCTACTCCTTTTGACCCCTTAGAAAGCCCCAACCTCTCCCATCCTGCCCTACACTCTGTTCCTGAGCATTCCATTGTCCATTTCTTGGCTGCCCACAAACCTAGTCTGACCTTTAGGGCTAAGTTTCTTGGCTTTGCTCTTCTAGTGGTTATATTAGATTTGTTATTGATATTGAAAGGATTAGTATTCTGGGAAATTACATCTGCTACGTGAATGTCAAACACATAATACATGGATATCCTTTTTTAAAGTATACATTTTTTTTTCCTCCTTGTCTAAAGAGGCAATTTGGCTAAATGATTAAACATAGAAAAAAAAAAAGCTAGACTCAAACTGTCAAAGTTCAAACTCTAGGCCCTCGGCTTTCAAGCTGTGTAACTTTGGACAACTTTCTTTGCTTCTCTTTATAGCTCAGTTTTTTCCTAAGATAAAATATTAGCCATTATATCATTGTTGAGATGATTAGAAGGAGTTGATATATGGAAACCATTTAGAAGTCTTCTTGGCTTTGGAAAAGTGCTAACACTTTAATGTTATTTGGGACAACAGAATGTTACAGTGATTTCATTATACATTTTTCATTTTCACTTACAAGTTTTTTCAAATTATATCAAGTAGAATTTTTGTAGTTAAATTCACTTGTCCATGGTGGGCTCTCCTGTACCATCTATGGTGAATGTACCTATATAGTGAATTAAAGGGATTTTTTAAAATGTCCATGTCTCTATTTTTTTTAATGTGGATGAGCATAAACTTTATTATTTTGTGTGTGTGTGTGTGTTTATTTTTATTTTTATTTTTTTAAATTTATTTTTTATTTTACTTTACAATTCTGTATTGGCCATGTCTTTAATGAGAAGACTGTATCATGGGCACTTTGGTTAAGAAGAGTAAAATGTCCATACTGGAAAATCTGAAATCTGTGTTTTTAACAAACAAGCAATGGATGGAACAACACTTTGCCTTTGGCAGCAGTGAGAAAATCAGGCTGCTTGAAGTGAAGTGTCCATTATGAGAAATGATGAGGTGAGAGAAGCTTCCTTGATAAAACAAGTTTGACTTTTATGCAGGGGAAATGGTAAGTGGGAGATGGGGCAATGCATGGTCATATGAATTCCAATAGTAGGGCCTCACTTCATTTTAGAAATACTTCTCAGATGCCAATTTGAGGATAGTCAGAGTCCCTTTGGTCAGGTGGAATGTGACTTCTGTGATTCAGATCTGAAGCACTAATAGCCAGGATAAGGTATGAGAGAAATTATTAAGAAGTGGAATCTATAAACCTAGTGATTGATCCAGTGGAGAAAAGGAGAAAGCTAGTTACCGATTTCTCAGAAGGGAAATTATTAACATCTCTAGAAAATGATTAACATTTGCCTTTATTAAATGGAAACTATAGGAAGAAAAACCAGTTTTAATGTAGAGTATTTGATTATAGATTTAGACATGTTGAGAAGGAGGTGGCATATTCCCTGTTTCAGACACAAACCATTCTTGTACCTGGTTGAGAATAATTAAACAAGGGCATAGCAGAGAAAGCAAGATGTATTGTAGAAACATTTCTAGTCAGTATTGAAATCAGAGTTCAAGGCTAGAGATCACTAATGGTAGTGTTGTCAATCCCTGCCATTTTGTGATATTGTAAACCAGTCCTAAGTAGTTGAGATGTTGAAACAAAAGGGAGCATAGATAGCTTTATCCAGCGATAAATAATTTTTAAAACACAGGCAAGATACTATTAGAGGAGGTCATCAGGAAGACCTGACTACTGGTTGAACTTTGAACAAGACCATAGCAATCGGAGGCACCTCACCCCATCCCCTGCTCTTGGAACAAATAGTCTGCCCACTGTTCTCATGGTAGAAGCCATTTTCAAAGACACAGACTTGAGAGAGCAAGAGGTTTTTGAGACCATCATAATGGAATACACGACTGAACCTAGTTGAGGTGTCTGTTTAAACTTTTAAGATTCTGGCAGATGAGTGCAAAATCTACTCATCTTTGCAGTCACTCAAGACAAGCCTTCTATGAAAGCTTCCTTGTTTATTAAACTTGCCACCTACCAATCCAGAGTGGTCTGTTTCTTCCCTTGGCCTTGCTCTCCATGCATGGCAGGCTAGTTTTTGAACCAACAGATGGAGAGGCAAACCAGCCAAGTTTAGTGGTGAGAGATTCATTGTAGTGATCAAACACAAAGTGTGGCCATGAAGCCACATGGTGCAAAACAAAGTGGGAAAGGGCCTTGAAATTTGCTGTGGGAATGCGGGGAGCAGAGACAAGCACTGAGGCAAGCAAGGAGGAGAGCAATGGCAATAAGAAGGAGCCCAGGACAGGAAAATTGAAGTAAAATAAAAATAAATAAATAAATAAAAAGAAAATTAAAAAAAATTAAGATTTTTAGATGTGGAAGTGGTTTTGGATTTTAGGATATTGGAAAGGACACAAGGCTGTACCACAGAAATGAAGAGAAGCACAAAGTCCCTGTCACTAAAGAGTGAATAGCACTGCAAGGCCACTGCTTTGACCTGCACTCTAGAAGATTTGCTGGAAGTGTAACACTAAATGACTGAAGGTGAAGCTACACTAATTATTTGAAGGTCTAAGCGGACATTGGGGCCACATAACATAGGGGGACTTTTTGTTCAAACCTCAGGAACAGCAGAGATAAGTGACCTAGGTCTGTGCGTAGCAAGCATGTTTCAGCACACAATTTATAGCCAGTGGCTATGCTGAGACACCCCACAGGCCAGAGCATGGATGTAGAAACTCCTTAACACTCTGAGATAGGGGGCTAAGCCAACAATTGACATGGTCACTTAATTCAGATTAAAACTGAAATAACAGGAGGCAGATCAGGCCACATCTGATCTGATCAAAGGCAACACCTTGAACAGTTATTCCTAGAGACCTCAGTGGTATCAGATGGCTTCTTTTCAGACATTAGTTTGAAGGCATTGCATGGGTTCTGTACAAAGGGCTCTCTTCTTTGGTACTTTCACTGTGACAGACTCACATGAATTCAAGAGAGAAATTCTTTCTGCCTGGGGCCAGTGAATTTACTCTTTTAGATTAAATGTTCTCTGGGTTTGGAATCAGAACATAGGTGCAGAACTGATGGTCCGATTCTGATTACTTCTCCCCTCCAACTGGTTATGTAATCCCAATAATGTGATTACTGATCACTGAGATGTCTTGGAGCCACCATCAATGTCATCACTAGAAATCAAAGATGCTGGACAGTTCTACCAAGCAAGCTGCTGCCTTGTGGTCCATGGTGGTCAATGAATAGTCTAAGAGAATCCACTGCTAAGGTCCCTGAAGGACCAAGAGAAATAACATAGGAAGCAGCAGGATATGGAGACCATTATGGTACCTATGGGACTTCCCAGGTGGCTCAGTTATAAAGAATCTGTCTCCAAGCAGGTGATGGGGGTTTGGTCCCCAGGTCAGGAAGATTCCCTAGAGAAGGAAATGGCAAAGCACTCCAGTTTTCTTATCTGGAAAATCCTATGGATGGAGAAGCAAGCTGGACTACAGTCCATGCTATCACAGAAGAGTTGGACATGACTTAGTGCAACAGCATGGTACCTTGTGCCCATGTGGATATGACATCAGTATATCTGAAAATGATGGTTATTTCCTGATAACTGACACATCCACTTTGTTCAAACCATTTTAAGCTTCCCTGTAAAGATCAGAGTCCCAGTCCTCATTATTTACTTAATCTAACAAATGGAGAAGACAGATTTTATTGTTTGATCATTTATTTTTCAGTGGGAAATAGCAGTATCATGTTTCTTTTCAATTCTTTCTGCTGGGAAAAAACAAAATAATACTTATAACTTTCAGTTTTTCTTAGTCACTTTCATTTTTTCAATCAAACAATTCATATGCCGTAAGAATCACGTAGAGAGAAGTAATGATTTCATCTTTACAACTTAGAGTCTTTTGCATCATTTTGAGACCATGTAATGATTAAAAGCAAAAGCTCTGGTCCCAGACGGTCTAGAGTTAAAAATCTCACTTCTGTCACTACTAGTTACATGAAAAAAAAATAAATTACTTTGGGTTAATTTGACTTCAGTTCCCTCTGAAGTAAAGTAGACTTTGCAATAATAGATCTAATTTGTGAGAGTATTGCGAAGATTCAGTGTAAAACATTAACAGTAGTGTCTGAAAAACATAACCACTGATTAAGTGTTAGCCCTTAGTATCAAAATATATACTTCTATATTTTAAGCATATGTGTTTTAGCAAATGCAATTTTCAAGTGACCACTCAGTTTCTATTCATAATTTCATTACAGTTTCAGATGGGATGAATTAGATAGTAGCATTATATCAATAGACTAATTATTATAGAAATTCCCTCAATATGTGAAGATTATAAAATTTTTATAATTACTCTTCCTCTGACCTCTCCATTTACATCTGCTAAAAGATTTAGGATTTAAAGCTAAATCCCTTTGAAAGAGATTTGGGTAGGAATTTGGGATTAACTCGAATGATGTTTAATAGACTTCTGGATCTCTATAAATCAAGATTTTCTCTGCCCTCTGTTATAAACCACAAGAAAACATTTCTCCTGGAGGCTTTCAGAGCACTGTATAGACAGCTGCATGCTGAATGATTAGTGTGCAAACAGAAAGCATAAGAAAAGCTGCTGGAATCAGTAGCAGAGTTAAAGGTCTTATACACGACTAAATGTTCTACTCTTCTATAAATCCTCTCACAGAGAGGATTAATTTTTATGGGCTAGGAAGAAATTGGGGTATTTTTTGAAAGATTATAAGGGGACTCCCAGATCCCAATGCAATTTGAGGAGACAGCTATTAAGAGAGGATCTGGCTGGAAGACTATCAAAGGAACTGAAGTTACGCAAAGTGACATAGATAAGATGAGTCCTAAGGGATTGGTTCACAAATTAGAAACTAAGTAAACAAAATGAGCCCATCTGGCAGAAATGAATACACTCTGGAGTTACACGATTGTTAAATAATAAATGATTTTCAATGTATCATTAAAGAAAGTTTTTCTCATACATCAGACCCTCACTTATTGATGGGGATCCACTGCCATTAGATGTACAATTTTCAATTTTGCTCTTTACTATTGACTAGGAGAGTAGGAATGTAGCCATAGTGCAGGACAATGACTTTTTAAAATTTATTTAATAAATAATTATTCAACATCTAAAACATAGCAAGTGCTCTTTTGAGCATTGATAGTGGTTTGTGTGTGTGCGTGCTAAGCCGCTTCAGTCGTGTCCTCCTCTGTGAGACTATGGACTCTAGCTCACTAAGTTCTCTCTTCATGGGATTCTCCAGGCAAAAATACTGAATTGGGTTGCCATGCCCTCCTTCAGAGGGTCTTCTTCACCCAGGGATTGAACCTGTGGCTCTTATGAAACCTGAGTTGACAGGTGGGTTTTTTACTGTTAGTGCCATCTGGGAAGCCCGATATTGGTTTATATACACTTAAGTTAGAATCAATGATTATAATAGTGTAACTCTAGAAGGCAATGGCAACCTACTCAAGTACTCTTGCCTGGAAAATCCAATGGACGGAAGAGCCTGGTAGGCTGCAGTCCATGGGGTCTCGAAGAGTCGGACACGACTGAGTGACTTCACTTTCACTTTTCACTTTCATGCATTGGAGAAGGAAATGGCAACTCACTCCATTATTCTTGCCTAGAGAATCCCAGGGACAGAGGAGCCTGTTGGGCTGCCATCTATGGGGTCACACAGAGTCGGACATGACTGACGTGACTTAGCAGTAGCACACACTTAAATTATTGATTTCAACAGACATTTGCTATTACTCATACTCTTTCATAGTAACTTTCTCATTAAGTAATTTTGAACTGAAAAGTAAATACTAAAACATATTTTATTTAAAAGTTGGGGGAATTAATAAGCATGTTTGAGATAAGTTTATACTCTGACAAGAGACTATAGATATGGAGAATTTATTGACCTTAATTTTTTCATTTATATAAACTGTTCTGAGAGATCTAAAGATAGGATAATGCAACAATATCAGCAATAAAATGTACCCTAGGCATTATTTCTTATTTAAACCAACTTGACTGAGGTGTAAATAGCAAACAATAAAATGCACACATTTTAAGTGTTTACTTTGATGAAATTTGAGAAATGTATACATCTGTGTTACCAGAAATATAATCATGATGTAAAATACTTCCATCAGTTGCAAAATGTTTACCTGTTCCCCTTTCAGTCCTTCTCTTCTTTCCATATTCTGCCCCAGGCAAACAATGTACTCTCTGTTCCTATATATAAGACTCACCTTTAAAAAAGTAGCAATTATTTATTGCATATGTATGATAATTAGCAAAAGAGAAAATACTCGATTATTGAAATATGTTATTTCAAAGTCTAATTGAGAATTCCAAATATCTTACAGAATGATTTCACAGTAACTGTAGCTTTACAATCACAAAGGGTGGTCAGGGACTACATTCAGGAGATTAGATCTACTGGAAAGGCTCATGCTATATTTTTCCTTATGTGATTAGCCTTGCAAGGCTAATAATGTAAAATACGTGAGTAAGAGAATCACAAAATATTAGAACAGGAGGGCATTTAAGACAACAGATTCTAAGTGTATACAAGGCAGCTAAAATTAAGCCCCTCAAAACCTGACCAGAAATCATATAAATAGTAAAAGGAAGCAAATGGAAGAGGAAATTTACTCCAGGTATAGTCCTCAAGTTGCGTATTTTGTAAAATAAGTTAAATGTTTGTTTCTTTTTCTCTAGGGCAACAGAATTATATATTTCTAATGCTATGCTTTTTTTTTTCCCTAAATAATCTGTCATTTCTAATCTCCCACTGTAGCTATTAACGTAAACTTGAAATGTTTTACCTTGTTTAGCTGAAATAATCATAGCAATGCTTTCATTACTCTTTGACCCTTTAATGTTAGAAAGTCACACAGCTTATAAATGACTCTAGTCTAGCTAGTGTTTATTGATAGGCATATTGCCATTATGACACTATAAACCAATTTTGGTTGAACTCAACAAACATTTTATAATAACATCAGCTCCAAGCTTGCATTTATGGAGGATTTAAAATGTCATAAACCACATACACATACATTGTCTCAAAATATCATCTCCTTTTTTCTGAAATGAGAAAACTGACGCTGGCTGGATGAAAACTTTCCTGGTATCATAGAGGTGTGAGAGATTCAGTGAGGAAAACTAGAACCTCATCCTTCTTACTTCTGCGCTGGGACTTTCCTCAAGGTTCCAGTAGAAGTTTCCATCACTTTCACTCATGTTTAACCCTGTGTCCTCCAAATTTCCCTCTCTACTCATTAGCTATACATCCCTCCCTTCTCCTCACATTTCTAATGGTGACAAGTTAATTCTGTGTTAGTTATCGATAAATATTTTAAATCTGTTTGAATATCAGTCGAAATTTCCGACCATGGAAATATTTTTTTTCCCTTTTTTCTCTGCAGCTGACCTTTGAGATTAACACTGTACTTCTTAGCCAAATATGGCATTTATTTATGTTTTTGAAGTCCATAGTAATATTTATGGCTCAGCATGATCCAATTTTGATTTTAGGAATAAGAGAGACTTGGACTAAGATCAGGGTAAGATTAACTCTGCCTGGCGTCTATGTCTCCACTTCTGCAGGGGTCAGGAGCTGCCCTCCACTCTTATTTTCATGAGGCCTCTTGAGTCCTAAACATATTTCATTTAAACAACAAAAGGAATTTCCCTCTGGGCCTGTCTAATGCCTATTTGGAACTTTCAACTTCCTGTTTGTATTAACTCCACTTTCTCTCTCTATCTCTCTCACAAATGGCAATAGACAAACCACATATTGATGTAGAGTTCCTATAAGGCTGATAGAGCCAAAAATACTGTCAATCCATAAAGGAAAATTCTACTGAAGAGTAGTTTAGATAACCAGCAGACTTTATGTGAACAAAAGATAATGATCAATTTTGGAGGTCTAAGATACTGAGATTTGAAGTCAGTTTTTTTACTATAACTAAACCAATCCTGTCTTGATGTCTAATTATATTTTAGTATAATTTTTTTCAAAAATATATTAACCAAAAATGATATATAAGAATATTTTATTGTTTCTACTGTATTATTACTCATATTAGCAGATTTTATACATTAACTCACTCAGAAAAATCAATAAAGCTTTAAATATTTTGAATTGTGTACTTAAGATAATTCTGTCCTATCAGTTGAAGATATTGTCATGTAAGAGATTAATTTTGGAATAAAATAAATATTTTTTAAAATATAGAAGAAATGAAAAAATAAGAATGCTTACACATTTAAATATATATATATAGAGAAAGATTTCTCACTGACTCCAAGGCATCAGTAAACATTGTTCAACAACGGATCTTAAATGATGCTGAACCCATAAGTATCAGTTCAGTTCAGTTCAGTTCAGTCGCTCAGTCGTGTCCGACTCTTTGTGACTCCATGAATCGCAGCATGCCAGGCCTCCCTGTTTATCACCAACACCAGGAGTTCACTCAGACTCACCTCCATTGAGTCAGTAATGCCATCCAGCCATCTCATCCTCTGTCATCCCCTTCTCCTCCTGCCCCCAATCCCTCCCAGCATCAGAGTCTTTTCCAATGAGTCAACTCTTCGCATGAGGCAGCCAAAGTACTGGAGTTTCAGCTTTAGCATCATTCCTTCCAAAGAAATCCCAGGGCTGATCTCCTTCAGAATGAACCCATGAGTATAGAACATACTTACTAAAAGTGATAATCCTCACCATATAACATGTACAGTTGATTCTTAAACAACATGCGTTTGAATTGTTTGGGTCCACTTATGCTAATTTTTTTCAGTAGCAAATATTACATTACTACATAATTCAAGGTTGGTTGAATCAAGGATGTGAACAGTACATATGGAGGAACCACCTAACAGGAAGGCCAACTGCAACTTCTATGTAGATTTTCAACTTCACAGAGGGTTGGTACTCCTAACCTTCAAATTTTTCAAAGGACAACTATATATCAAGTCTTTTGTTTTAAATCAGATTCAGCTAGTTGATTTTTTTTTATTGTTTAGTCACTCATTCGTCTGATTCTTTGAAACTCCATGGACTGTAGCCTGCCAGGCTTCTCAGTCCATGGGATTTCCAAAGTAAGAATACTGAAGTGGGTTTTCATTTCCTTCTCCAGGAGATCTTCCCAATCCAAGGATCCAAGCTGTGTCTCCTGCACTGACAGGCAGGTTCTTTATCTCTGAGCCACCATTAAATAATTCTACTGCTGTTTTCATGATGTATGGTGGAAATCTGTTATTTGAGCCTATGCATTTCACCTGTGTTATTTGGTAACAACGTATCTCTTTTTTTGTGAAAGTCATCAGTGGTGCTTACCTTGGACAATCTTACTCCTTCTGTAAGGTTATGCTGACAACTCAGGAACTGATATGGTATGATCAAACCATGGCTGTGATACATGTTACAGGACGGGAGATAACAGAAGCAAATTTAAGTAGAATTCTTCATAAAGTTTTCAATTGTTAAAAAAAGACTTACTCTTTCTGCTATGATTGTTGACTAGCTATTTTTCAAATTTGGATGTGGCTTCTGGCAACTTGCCTTTACTAGAGAAGAACTCGAAGAGAAAGGAAAAGACAGATTCTTGGTGAAACCATTGTAATTTTTATGAGTATATAAAACAATGGTGAGAAGGTCAAGGCCTTTCTAACATCAGTTGAATGATTAGGAAAAATTGCAGTTTAAAGGTGTTTTGTCTGAACTTCCAAAATCATGGAAGCAGGGAACTGCCTCCTTCTTCCACCAAACAGAAACAGTATTTTGGCAATGAGATCCTAATCTAGTTGAGATAAGGTCTGTTTGCTATGGAAACACTTTATGTATTATTATTATTAGCATAATGATGATTATATGATCTCTTTATTTTTTACAAACAAGACAAATGGGGAAATGTACTTCATTAAACTGCAAGTGAGAGATCAAGGAAGGAAAGAAAACTTAATGACCTAAAGGAAAATAAAATTTCAGTAGAAAATAATAGGGAATTAGACTCGCAAAAATGTTATTTACTTCTTAGAGTGATGTCTTTTTATCTCTATTGCATACATTTTTATTGTTTAGATATGATTGTGCTTGGGCATATGTGCTTATATTTTGACATTTTCAGCTGTTATTCACATTAGAATCCATTGTATCCAAGTACTATATTTCCAACCTATTATGAATGCTTTAGAATTCTGTGCAATTGGATATTGCATACATGTTTGAGACAGTCTTCTGTCTCATGTACAGGAGTGTTAGCCCATAACTTTGAAATATTCCACGTGGCTGGACGCATATATTGTGATTTACTTGCAGTTTGAGGAATGTTGATAGTCATCCAAGAGGTAAAATGTTATTTGTATGCGTCATTCTACATATATATAAGAATATGTGTACACTTACTTGCATGCTTTCTAGAACATTATCAACATATCTTGCAGAAGACCAAAATCATTTGTTTATAAAACTGAATCATCAGTTTTATTCTTAAAAGTTGTTTCCGTAGTTAAAAATCCTAAACTAACAATACTTACGCGTGCAAGCTCAGTCATTTCAGGAGTATCCAACTTTTGGCAACCCTGTGGACTGTAGCCCACCAGGCTCTTCTGTGTATGGTATTTTCTAGGCAAGAATGCTGGAGTGGGTTGCCATGTCCTCCTCCCAATCCAGGGATTGAACCCATGTCTTTGGGGTATGCTGCATTGCAGGTGGATTCTTTACCGTTGAGCCACCAATGAAGCCCAACAATACATATAAATCAACCTAATAACATTCTGTTACTGTTTTACAAGGTGCACCCAAAATATTGCTATACTTTCTCTTTGCTTCAAAATACTTATAATATGTCAGATTTCATTATGTTAACCATTTGTATTAACACTAGTAGCTTTATCAGAATTATGCTTCTCTATCTTTTCTTAATGTTATTCTAGTAATAGCCTTATTTCAGTAGTTCCATGACGGCATTAAAAAGCGTGCAGAACACTCCCCAACATTTGTTTTTAATTAAGATTCTTTAGAAATTAGATAGCTGAGCATAAGCTCATAACATGGACACCTGCCAAGAATTAACAATAGTTACGTTACTGAACTATGTTGCTTAGTAACAAAAGCAATAATAGCATTTTCACAACATTTTAATAATACATTTCAATTGTCCCAACGTTCTCATAACCAAATATATGGCAAAAATACTCACATTTATTACATAAGCACCCTTGTGAAATATGCAGTTTGTCTTTTGTCATGTTCCTTTTTTATATTTTGTCAGTTTTCCACTTTATCTTGCAAATGTGTTTTGTGCCACAGTATGTACCAAATGGAAACACAGAAACAACAAAAACGTAATCCAGAAGTGATAATTTTAGAAGTGAAAAATATATTTTCTGAAATAAAGGGATTTTCATGGATGGACTTAATAGCTAAATAGACATGACAGAGGAAAGATGAAAGAACTTTGTAATAAATCAATGAAAATTATTTAAGGTAAAACATGGGGAGAAAAATAAATAGGGATTTGTTTGTTTGTTCAAAGAGAACATGTGTTAATGGAATAGTACAAGGAGAAACAGTTGAGGACAAAAATATTTAAGAAAAATGTTTAATATTTTTCAAATTTGCTGAAAAATATGTACTTGCAAATATAGCTTTTTCAATGGATATCAGGTTGGAAAAAGGGAATAAACCGCAAAGCAGTGTACATCATATTCAAACAATTGAAAGCCAACAATAAAAATTAGATATTGAAAGTAATAAGAGATAATTAATGTATTACACAGAGACATAATTACATTTAATGACTGAGTTCCTTTCAGAATTCTTGTAGGCAAGAAAACATGGAAGTAACACTTTTAACTTGCTGAAAGAAAAAAAAAAAAAGTCTGACAACACAGGATTCTGTACCAGTCAAACCCATTCTTCAATAATGAAGTTGAGATAGAATATTTTCAGGTAAAAGAAAGCCAGAGGAATACATTACCAATTGATCTGTTCTAAAAGAAGTGTTAAAGGGAAATTCTTCAAGTTGTAAGAAAATGATAGCAGAGGAAGGACTTTGTTCTCAGAAAAGAAGGAAAAATATCTTAAATATGAGAGTAGTTTAAAAAGATTTTTTTTTTCAATTTTGACATTTTCTTCTCAATCTTGATTGCTGTGGTTTTTTAGTCACTCAGTCGTGTCTGACTCTTTACAATCCCATGAACTGCAGCACACCAGGGTTCCCTGTCCTTCACCATCTCCTGGAGTCTGCTCAAACTCATGTCCATTGAGTTGGTGATGCCTTCCAACCATCTCATCCTCTGTTGTACCCTTCTCCTCCTGCCTTCAATCTTTCCCAGCATCAGGGTTTTTCCAATGAGTCAGTTTTTCATATCAGGTGGCCAAAGGAGCTTGAGCCTCTGTCTTTCCAATGAATATTCAGGGATGATTTCCTTTAGATTGGACTTCCCTTGTGGCTCAGCTGGTAAAGAATCTACCTGCAGTGAGGGAGACCTGGGTTCAATCCCCAGGTTTGGAAGATCCCCTGGAGAAGGAAAAGGCTACCCACTGTAATATTCTGGCCTAGAGAATTCCATGAACTGTATAGTCCATGGGGTCACAGAGTTGGCCACTACTGAGTGACTTTCAATTTCACTTTTTTCTTCCTTTAGGATTGACTGGTTTGATCTCCTTGCTGTCCAAGGAACTCTCAAGAATGTTCTCCAGCATGACAGTTTGAAGGCATCAATTCTCTGTGCTCAGCCTTTTTTTTGTATTGTTCAGCTCTCACATCCATACATGACTACTGGAAAAAGCATAGCTTTGTCTATATGGACCTTTGTCGGTAAAGTAATGCCTCTACATTTTAATACACTGTTTAGGTTTGTCATTGCTTTTCTTCCAAGGAACAAGAACCAATCACATCTATATCTATATTTATACCTATATCTGTCTGTGACTATATCTATATTTATATAGATATAGTTTTATAGATTTGAAAGTATATAAATTTAGGGCAGCAGCTGTAACAAAATTTTAATGTTTTAGGCTAAGTAGTACAGAAATATACTATAAAGTTTACTACAATACATAAATAAACTATAAAGATTTAAGTTTTTACATTGGAATCCTTATTTCCATCTTTAAAAATGAAAAAGAAAAATCTATAGCTAAAAAGCAAAACTGAAAAATATAAATGCAATTTTAAAACATGTTTAAATAATCCAAAAAAGATAGAGAATCAAAAGAACAAAAACAGAGATGGAAAGCAGAAAACACAAAAAAAGCTAATCAAAAAGCAATCATGTCAGATACATTAGTTGTTAACAGATTAAGCAATCCAAGTGAAAGCAACACTTTAGGATGGATTGAAAAAGCAAAACCAACTCCCTGTTATCTACAGGAATATGTTTTAAGATAATTTTAATTTAAAAGAAAATAGGGGCGGTCCTAAGATGGCGGAGGAATAGGAAGGGAAGACCACTTTCTCCCTCACAAATTCCTCAAAAGATCATTTCAACGCGGAGCAAACTCCACAAAACAACCTCTGAATGCAGGCAGAGGACATCAGGCAACCAGAAAAGCAGATCATTGTCTTCAAAAACAGCATTCCCCCCTCCACACAGCGCGACTGAACTAGTGAGCCTATAAAAAAAAAAAAAAAAAAAAAGTGTCCACCACCGCCCCCATGTGTCAGGAAGGAATTCAGACCCTGAAGAGACCAGCAAACAGAAGTTAAACAGAGGGAAACGCCTTGGAAGTGACCAACACGGCCCACAACATCAGAGAAGGGCCAGATATATCTTCACGATTTTTACAATCATTTTTTTTTTTTTTGCTTTCTTTTTTTTTTTTTCTTTTTTTTCTCAAACTTTTTTTTTTAAACTGTTAAGTCTTCTATTTCAATACTTTATATTTCTATAACTATTACTTTTCAAAAAAAAAAAAGACTCTACTTTTTTAAAGCAAACACCATATATAGTCTTCGCGTGGTTGTTGTTGGTATTTCTTTTTTAATCTTGGGGTTTTTTTTTTTTCTTCTTATATATATATTTTTTTCCTTATTTTTTTTTCCATATTTCTTTTTCTTAATATTATTATTTTTTTTTAATCTTTTCTCTTTTTTTTCTTTCTTCCTTCTGCTTCATCTCTTTAACATTGTATTTTTGAAAATCTAACCTCTACTCTAGGTTTTTAATCTTTGCTTTTCGGTTTTTGTTGTCAATCTTGTACATTTCATAACCCAATCTTACCTGACAGCGAGATTACTGGCGTGACCACTCTCTCCTCCTTTTGGACTCTCCTTTTTCTCCACCAGGTGGCCTCCGTCTCTCCCCCCCCTCCCCCCATCTCTCCTATATCCAACTCAGTGATTCTCTGTGTGTTCTAGATGGTGGAGAGCACCTAAGGAACTGATTACTGGCTGGACCTGTCTCTCTCCTTTTCATTCCTCTCTCTTACCCTCCTGGCCACCTCTGTCTACTTCCTCTCTCTCCTCTTCCCTGTATAACTCCGTGAATACCTCTGAGAGGTCCAGACTATGGAGCGCACATAAAGAAGTGACTATTGACTAGCTTGCTCTCTCCTCTTTTGATCTCACCGCATCTCATCCCAGTCACCTCTAACTACCTCCTCCCTCTTCTCTTCTCCATGTAACCCAGTGAACCTCTCTGGGTGTCCCTCAATGTGGAGAAACCTTTCATCTTTAACCTAGATGCTATATCATTGGTGCTGTATAGAAGGAGAAGTCTAGAGACCACCGTAAAAATAAAACCGAAAACCAGAAGCAGGAGGCTTAAGTCCAAAGCTTGAGAACATCAGAGAACTCCTGAATTCAGGGAACATTAAGCAATAGGAGCTCATCAAATGCCTCCAAACCTACACTGAAACAAAGCTCCACCCAAGGGCCAACAAATTCCAGAGCAAGACATATCACACAAATTCTCCAGCAACACAGGAACACACCCCTGAGCTTCAATATACAGGCAGTTCAAAGTTACTCCAAAACTTTAGACGTCTCATAACCCATTACTGGTCACTCCACTGCACTCCAGAGAGAAGAAACCCAGCTCCACCCACCAGACCTCCAACACAAGCTTCCCTAACCAGGAAACCTGGACAAGCCACTGATACAACCCCACCCACAGTGAGGAAGCTCCACAATAAAGAGAACTCCACAAATTACCAGAATATAAAAAGGCCATTCCAAACGCAGCAATATAACCAAGATGAAGAGGCAGAGGAATACCCAACAGGTAAAGGAGCAGGAGAAATGCCCACCAAACCAGACAAAAGAGGAAGAGATAGGGAATCTACCTGAGAAAGAATTCTGAATATCGATAGTGAAAATGATCCAAAACCTTGAAGTCAAAATGGAATCACAGATAAATACCCTAGAGACAAGGATTGAGAAGATGCAAGAAATTTTCAACAAGGACCTAGAAGAAATAAAAAAGAGTCAATATACAATGAATAATGCAATAAATGAGATCAGAAACACTCTGGAGGCAACAAATAATAGAATAACGGAGGCAGAAGATAGGATTAGTGAAATAGAAGACAGAATGGTAGAAATAAATGAATCAGAGAGGAAAAAAGAAAAACGAATTAAAAGAAATGAGGACAATCTCAGAGACCTCCAGGACAATATGAAACGCTCCAACATTCGAATTATAGGAGTCCCAGAAGAAGAAGACAAAAAGAAAGACCATGAGAAAATCCTTGAGGAGATAATAGTTGAAAACTTCCCTAAAATGGGGAAGGAAATAATCACCCAAGTCCAAGAAACCCAGAGAGTCCCAAATAGGATAAACCCAAGGCGAAACACCCCAAGACACATATTAATCAAATTAACAAAGATCAAACACAAAGAACAACTATTAAAAGCAGCAAGGGAAAAACAACAAATAACACACAAGGGGATTCCCATAAGGATAACAGCTGATCTCTCAATAGAAACTCTTCAGGCCAGGAGGGAATGGCAAGACATACTTAAAGTGATGAAAGAAAATAACCTACAGCCCAGATTACTATACCCAGCAAGGATCTCATTCAAATACGAAGGAGAAATCAAAAGCTTTACAGACAAGCAAAAGCTGAGAGAATTCAGCACCACCAAACCAGCTCTCCAACAAATTCTAAAGGATACTCTCTAGACAGGAAACACAAAAAGGGAGTATAAACCCGAACCCAAAATAATAAAACAAATGGCAACGGGATCATACTTATCAATAATTACCTTAAACGTAAATGGATTGAATGCTCCAACCAAAAGGCAAAGACTGGCCGATTGGATACAAAAACAAGAACCCTCTATATGCTGCTTACAAGAGACCCACCTCAAAACAAGGGACACATACAGACTGAAAGTGAAGGGTTGGAAAAAGATATTCCATGCAAATAGAGACCAAAAGAAAGCAGGAGTGGCAATACTCATATCCGATAAAATAGACTTTAAAACAAAGGCGGTGAAAAGAGACAAAGAAGGCCACTACATAATGATCAAAGGATCAATCCAAGAAGAAGATATAACAATTATAAATATATATGCACCCAATATAGGAGCACCGCAATATGTAGGACAAATGCTAACAAGTATGAAAGAGGAAATTAACAACAACACAATAATAGTGGGAGACTTTAATACCCCACTCACACATATGGACAGATCAACTAAACAGAAAATTAACAAAGAAACGCAAACTTTAAATGATACATTAGACCAGTTAGACCTAATTGATATCTATAGGACATTTCACCCCAAAGCAATGAATTTCACCTTTTTCTCAAGTGCTCATGGAACCTTCTCAAGGATAAATCACATCCTGGGCCATAAATATAACCTTGATAAATTCAAAAAAATCGAAATCATTCCAAGCATCTTTTCTGACCATAATGCACTAAGATTAGATCTCAATTACAGGAGGAAACCTATTAAAAATTCCAACATATGGAGGCTGAACAACACGCTTCTGAATAACCAACAAATCACAGAAGAAATCAAAAAAGAAATCAAAATATGCATAGAAACTAATGAAAATGAAAACACAACAACCCAAAACCTGTGGGACACTATAAAAGCAGTGCTAAGAGGAAAGTTCATAGCAATACAGGCATACCTCAAGAAACAAGAAAAAAGTCAAATAAATAACCTAACCCTACACCTAAAGCAACTAGAAAAGGAAGAATTAGAGAACCCCAGAGTTAGCAGAAGGAAAGAAATCTTAAAAATTAGGGCAGAAATAAATGCAAAAGGAACAAAAGAGACCATAGCAAAAATCAACAAAGCCAAAAGCTGGTTCTTTGAAAGGATAAATAAAATTGACAGACCATTAGCCAGACTCATCAAGAAGCAAAGAGAGAAAAATCAAATCAATAAAATTAGAAATGAAAATGGAGAGATCACAACAGACAACACAGAAATACAAAGGATCATAAGAGACTACTATCAGCAATTATATGCCAATAAAATGGACAACCTGGAAGAAATGGACAAATTCTTAGAAAAATACAATTTTCCAAAACTAAACCAGGAAGAAATAGACAATCTTAACAGACCCATCACAAGCACGGAAATTGAAACTGTAATCAGAAATCTTCCAGCAAACAAAAGCCCAGGTCCAGACGGCTTCACAGCTGAATTCTACCAAAAATTTTGAGAAGAGTTAACACCTATCCTACTCAAACTCTTCCAGAAAATTGCAGAGGAAGGGAAACTTCCAAACTCATTCTATGAGGCCACCATCACCCTAATACCAAAACCTGACAAAGATACTACAAAAAAGGAAAACTACAGGCCAATATCACTGATGAACATAGATGCAAAAATCCTCAACAAAATTCTAGCAATCAGAATCCAACAACACATTAAAAAGATCATACACCATGACCAAGTGGGCTTTATCCCAGGGATGCAAGGATTCTTCAACATCCGCAAATCAATCAATGTAATTCACCACATTAACAAATTGAAAAATAAAAACCATATGATCATCTCAATAGATGCAGAGAAGGCCTTTGACAAAATTCAACATCCATTTATGATAAAAACTCTCCAGAAAGCAGGAATAGAAGGAACATACCTCAATATAATAAAAGCTATATATGACAAACCCACAGCAAACATTATCCTCAATGGTGAAAAATTGAAAGCATTTCCCCTTAAGTCAGGAACAAGACAAGGGTGCCCACTTTCACCACTACTATTCAACATAGTTCTGGAAGTTTTAGCCACAGCAATCAGAGCAGAAAAAGAAATAAAAGGAATCCAAATTGGAAAAGAAGAAGTAAAACTCTCACTGTTTGCAGATGACATGATCCTCTACATAGAAAACACTAAAGACTCTACCAGAAAATTACTAGAGCTAATTAATGAATATAGTAAAGTTGCAGGATATAAAATCAACACACAGAAATCCCTTGCATTCCTATACACTAATAATGAGAAAGTAGAAGAAGAAATTAAGGAAACAATTCCATTCACCATTGCAACAAAAAGAATAAAATACTTAGGAATATATCTACCTAAAGAAACTAAAGACCTATATACAGAAAACTATAAAACACTGATGAAAGAAATCAAAGAGGACACTAATAGATGGAGAAATATACCATGCTCATGGATCGGAAGAATCAATATAGTGAAAATGAGTATATTACCCAAAGCAATTTACAAATTCAATGCAATCCCTATCAAGATACCGGCGACATTTTTCGCAGAACTAGAACAAATAATTTCAAGATTTGTATGGAAATACAAAAAAACACGAATAGCCAAAGCAATCTTGAGAAAGAAGAATGGAACTGGAGGAATCAATTTGCCTGAATTCAGGCTCTACTACAAAGCCACAGTAATCAAGACAGTATGGTATTGGCACAAAGACAGACATATAGATCAATGGAACAAAATAGAAAGCCCAGAGATAAATCCACATACATATGGACACCTTATCTTTGACAAAGGAGGCAAGAATATACAATGGAGTAAAGACAATCTCTTTAACAAGTGGTGCTGGGAAAACTGGTCAACCACTTGTAAAAGAATGAAACTAGATCACTTTCTAACACCGCACACAAAGATAAACTCAAAATGGATTAAAGATCTAAATGTAAGACCAGAAACTATAAAACTCTTAGAGGAGAACATAGGCAAAACACTCTCCGACATAAACCACAGCAGGATCCTCTATGATCCACCTCCCAGAATTCTGGAAATAAAAGCAAAAATAAACAAATGGGATCTAATTAAAATTAAAAGCTTCTGCACAACAAAGGAAAACATAAGCAAAGTGAAAAGACAGCCTTCCGAATGGGAGAAAATAATAGCAAATGAAGCAACTGACAAACAACTAATCTCAAAAATATACAAGCAACTCCTGCAGCTCAATTCCAGAAAAATAAACGACCCAATCAAAAAATGGGCCAAAGAACTAAATAGACATTTCTCCAAAGAAGACATACGGATGGCCAACAAACACGTGAAAAGATGCTCAACATCACTCATTATTAGAGAAATGCAAATCAAAACCACAATGAGGTACCACTTCACACCAGTCAGAATGTCTGCGATCCAAAAATCTGCAAGCAATAAATGCTGGAGAGGATGTGGAGAGAAGGGAACCCTCCTACACTGTTGGTGGGAATGCAAACTAGTACAGCCACTATGGAGAACAGTGTGGAGATTCCTTAAAAAATTGAAAATAGAACTGCCTTACGACCCAGCAATCCCACTGTTGGGCATACACACAGAGGAAACCAGAATTGATAGAGACACATGTACCCCAACGTTCATTGCAGCACTATTTATAATAGCCAGGACATGGAAACAACCTAGATGTCCATCAGTAGATGAATGGATAAGAAAGCGGTGGTACATATACACAATGGAATATTACTCAGCCATTAAAAAGAATACATTTGAATCAGTTCTGATGAGATGGATGAAACTGGAGCCGATTATACAGAGTGAAGTGAGCCAGAAAGAAAAACACCAATACAGTATACTAACACATATATATGGAATTTAGGAAGATGGCAATGATGACCCTGTGTGCAGGACAGCAAAAAAGACACAGATGTGTATAGCGGACTTTTGGACTCAGAGGGAGAGGGAGAGGGTGTGATGATTTGGGAGAATGGCATTGAAACATGTATAATATCATGTAAGAATCGAAATGCCAGTCTATGTCTGATGCAGGATATGACACGCTTGGGGCTGACGCATGGGGATGACCCAGAGAGATGTTGTGGGGAGGGGGGCTCATGTTTGGGAACGCATGTACACCTGTGGTGGATTCATGTCAATCTATGCCAAAACCAATACAGAATTGTAAAGTAAAAATTAAAAAAAAAAAATAAAATAAAAAATAAAAATACTTCAGTTGAGTTCAAAAATAAAATAAAATAAAATAAAACATAGGAGATATTAAGGAATTAAAGATTTACATATGAAATTGTTAAGCATTGAATAACGAATGATATATTTTTAAAAGATTATTTATAAAATAAAGATGGGAAACTAAAAAAAAAAAAAGAAAATGAACGGAGATATAGATATATACACATATACTTCAAGCTTTAGGCATAAGACTGAAACACTTAAGTGAAATTATTCAAGACAAAATGTGCTACTAGAAATTTCATAAATGATAAAAGATACATTCATCAGAAAAACATAGTAATCATAAACGTCTATGAGCTCAGTAGCAGAACTTACAAAGGCATGAAGAAAACAGAGGACAGAGAGAACTGGGCAGTCTCATCATCACAGTTGGAGTTATAAGCATCCATTTCTCAACAACTGATGGAGCAATGAGAAACAAAACCACCCAATTCATAAAGCTCTAAAGGATGTTTTCAACACTACCAGCCACCTTTACTTAATTGAAGATTAGAAAATAAAGAGATATTATATATTCTTTTTAAATTCAAAAGATACATTTACCAGGATAAACAGTGTTCTTGGATATAAACAATTCTTGATAACATTTAAAACATTGAAATTATACAGAGTATTTATTGATGTCAAAGAGTATATACATATGATGGAGTTGAGTTAGAAAAAATAAAAATAATATAACTAAGAAAGGCCCTAGTACCTGAAATTTATTTATAATTAAACCATGGGTCAAAGAAGAAATCATAAGAAAAATTAGAATATATTTCAAATTGAATGCTAATGGAAGCATGTACCAAATTTGTGGGATACAGTTAAAGAAATGTTTAAAGAGATCTTTATAGCTCTATAATTCATACATATATATATGCATTATATAATGGGTTTTATAAAAGAATTCTATAAAGAATTGCCAAAACTTAATATTTGAATCTTCCCCATTAAAATTTTAGAGAAAAATATAAAATTAAACATAAAGTAATTAAAAAATATATAAAGATAATAGACATCAATGAAAAAGGAAAGAAACATATGATATTGTAAATTAACACAAAAGGTGTATTCTTTGAAAAGGTTAATAATATTGATAAGCCTTAACAAGTTTTGATCAAGAGGAAGGATAGTCATTCAAGAGGTTATGTAAATAGAGATGCTATATGTTTTTGAAAGGATTCTAAAAAAAATATCATTAACAACTATATGATAATACATATGGCAACTTAGATGAAATAACTCATTCAGCAAGTGCTGTTGTGAAAGCTAGCTTCACAAAAGTTACTATGGTCAAAACTTGCCTCAGCTTGCTTTTTGCTCCAAAGATTTTTTTGTGTTTTGGCTCTCCCACACTTCTGAACACCAGAAAGTGCAAGTGTAGTACCACCCATAACGTTGGCCAGTGGGAAATGAGGAACAAGAGCCAAGGGATATGTACTCTCCTTTTTAATCTTTTCAGATGACAACTATGGTAGGCATTCTACATCAATTCTCAGACGCCTCAATGGATCTCAGTGGAGTTAAGCCTCCATCACTCACAACTTAATCAGAAATTCTTACATTGGCTTTGTCTTCTTCCTTCTCTTGTTCTTCCTAGCTCTCCATCCCAGTTTCCTGACTTTACAAACACAAACAAACTGTTCATAAGCAAACCAGTGTCTTAGATTCAGATTTCTGGGGAAAATATGACATCAGTGAGACCAGAAAATCTGAGAAATATCTGGAAAGTAGCAACTGGAATTGGGAGTGACAGGAAAGAAAAAAAAAAAAAAGAGCAGAATAATCATTTGCTAATGATCTCCAAATGAATATCTCAAAAAAAAAAAAAAAAAAAGGATATTTTCCCTTCTCAATTTTCCTATCCGTTAGGACTCAGACTTAGCTCTGACCCACATCATCTTCACTCAAAAATATGTTTGGAAGACATATTTTCTCTCTGGAATAATGACAATGTCATATCACAGGGATAAGGAAAGCATAACATTTCTACTTATATTTTGTTATACAAAGCTTGCCACATGGCCACATTGTGTTCAGTTGTACAAGATATATAATCTTTCAGTAGGAAAGGATTCCAAATACTTATAAAAATTGATAGACATTCAACTCAGTAAAACTCAGAAAGACGCTAATGGCAGAACAATAACAAAAGTTGGCCAACTATTTGGTCACAAGATTACTTTCAGTTTTTAAAAAAATGTAGATGATGAAAAATCTCTCTAAATGTAGTAGAATAAATTTTAATAAATTTAAAATAAGGATATCCCATTGCTGGGCATACACACCAAGGAAACCAAAAAGAGACACATGTACCCCAATGTTCATTGCAGCACTGTTTATAATAGCCAGGACATGGAAACAACCTAGATGTCCATTAGCAGATGAATGGATAAGAAAGCTGTGATACATATACACAATGGAGTATTACTCAGCCATTAAAAAGAATACATTTGAATCAGTTCTAATGAGATGGATGAAAGTGGAGCCAATTATACAGAGCGAAGTAAGCCAGAAAGAAAAACACCAATACAGTATCCTAACACATATATATGGAATTTAGAAAGATGGTAATGATGACCCTGTATGTGAGACAGCAAAAGAGACACAGATGTGTAGAGTGGACTTTTGGACTCTGAGGGAGAGGGAGAGGGTGAGGGTGGGATGATTTGGGAGAATGGCATTGAAACATGTATACTATCATGTAAGAAATGAATCGCCAGTCTATGTTTGATGCAAGATACAGGATGCTTGGGGCTGGTGCACAGGGATGATCCGGAGGGATGGTGTGGGGTGGGAGGTGGGAGGGGGGTTCATGTTTGGGAACTCATGTACACCTGTGGTGGATTCGTGTCGATGTATGGCAAAACCAATACAGTATTGTAAAGTAAAATAAAGTAAAAATAAAAATTTAAAAAAAGAAAAAAAAGAATATTCTAAAAAAAATAAAATAAGGATATCTCAATTTCAAAAGTGAAGCATTGTTTCCTTTTGGAGGTTACTTTTCGTGTAAAAGAGATAGTTTGCAATGAAAGTATTTGCATCAGAAACAAAAAAAAAGATTTAGCACTATAAATTTTTCTTCTTGCCTTAACAGTCCCAGTCCCAACGTTTATTACAAGCTTGCTTGTAACTTATATTTTATTTTCCTAAACTAAAATTTTTGTTTGGTGAAAAGTTATTATAAAAGACATATTTTTCATAGAAATAAAATAGAAATTGGAGTTGGAAATGGCAACCCACTATAGTATTCTTGCCTGGAGAACTGAAGGACAGAGGAGCCTGGTAGCTACTGTCCATGGGGTCACAAAGAGTTGGACATGGCTGAGTGACCAACACACACAAAACAGAAATAACTTGTAACAAAATATGTTACTGTATTTGTGGGCTCCATAAATATCAGCTGAATGTTAAAAAAATACAAAAACTTGCAATTTTAAATTGTAATTTATTTCATTGATGACACTGGTTGCTGATAACATCTGCATTAGGATTTATGCATTCTCATAAGTTAATTAGCTTTCTGAGTGGGTTTAAAATGTGCTTATTTTTATAAAAGAATAGTCTTGAAATCTTAATGACACTTTTCACTCTCAAATTTACAGAGTGAATGATTATATTATTTTTAAAAGGAATTATATTGCCCATAATTCCATTGGTAACTCCACCTCAAATAATGCCAGAAAATCACTAGCTTGACCTTAAAATGTCAACATGCCTTCACTGTATGAGATTAAATTTGGGTCATATATCTGGTACTGATTTTAGCTAAACTATTATGGAATTATAGATGTCATCATACTGTTTTGAAGACATGCAGTTTCATGTTCCCAACTAAGTCCTCAATGTAGTAAACATGCAGATGTCAAACCGCCACAGCCTCAAGTACTTACCCAAAAGGATCCATGGTATTTAATTAGCTGTTTCTCCTAACGTCTAACAACCTTGTACATCTACTAGGAAAAGTGAGTATTTATATTAAGAAAAAAGGTACAAAGTTTGTAACCACCACCAGAAAATGTTGACTGAGGCAAGCATACTATTGGATGGGAATACATTTTCATTTAATCATCTTGAAAGGTTTAAGGAAAACACATCTTGAAGCTAGGTCTAGGTGGATATTTGGAGCAGAGACTCAGAGCTTCTTTTGAGCCAGAAAAGATGGATAATATGTGTGACTTCAAACCATTTATTTGAGCACTGCACTTAATTATACTCCCGAGGCTAAGAGAAGGCAGCATCCTGTCATAATGTCTGCAATACCACGATTCGCCAAACACATATTTTTAAATAATGGATTTAAAATGCCTCATAGTTATTGCATAACTATTCTAGTCCTTCTCAACAGGGTGGGCTGGTCTGAATTTGATAACAGCTACTGTTGGGATCCTCAGCTAATAATTTAAGTTTAGCTTGTTGAATCCTGTCCTTTTGTTTTATAACTTTAGTTTGTTTTTCATTTGCATGTATAAGTTGGCCATCTGCTTTGGTGACAGAGAGGAAGTGGCCAAGAAAAGGTTCTCAGACCAAGACTGCAGTGCTGAAAGCTTTATAAATCGATTGGATTCATGTAAACATTACTTCCCTAATCCAGATGTGGCATTATTGATAATAATTTATTATGATTATTTTTATTTTCCACACAAAAGCATGGAGGAATTTGAAGTCACAATTTATTTTCTTGGCTGACTGTGCAGTCCCATTTGGAACTGTATTTTTCTAAGTTTCAGGCCTGATTGTTCAGATGAGTGTGCCTGGATGAAATATGTACATTATTTGAAGACAGTACTTCTAACTACTATTATAACTGGCCTCTGCAAATATTAGCAAAGACCCTCAGCTGTATATTTCATCATTCTCCTTTTGCATTGCCTCTAATTTTTACTTCTTTGAAAATAAGGGGTCATGGGAAGTTTGCCTCCAGTTTGGGTGGAATTGTGAAAGATGCCCTTCCAATTGGAGTGGATCCTTTCTTGCTAGTTTCCATTTCTACCTATCTTCTGGAATTGCCTGGGTGTATTGTCACCCTGCTTATTTAACTTATATGCAGAGTACATCATGAGAAACGCTGGGCTGGAAGAAGCACAAGCTGGAATCAAGACTGCTGGGAGAAATATCAATAAGCTCAGATATGCAGATGACACCAGCCTTATGGCAGAAAGGGAAGAGGAACTAAAAAGCCTCTTGATGAAAGTGAAAGAAGAGAGTGAAAAAGTTGACTTAAAGCTCAACATTCAGAAAACTAAGATCATGGCATCTTGTCCCATCACTTCATGGGAAATAGATGAAGAAACAGTGGAAACAGTGTCAGACTTTATTTTTTGGGGCTCCAAAATCACTGCAGATGGTGACTGCAGCCATGAAATTAGAAGACGCTTACTCCTTGGAAGGAAAGTTATGACCAAACTAGATAGCAAATTCAAAAGCAGAGACATTACTTTGCCAACTAAGGTCTGTCTAGTCAGGCTATGGTTTTTCCAGTGGTCATGTATGGATGTGAGAGTTGAACTGTGAAGAAGGCTGAGCGCTGAAGATGCTTTTGAACTGTGGTGTTGGAGAAGACTCTTGAGAGTCCCTTGGACTGCAAGGAGGTCCAACCAGTCCATCCTAAAGGAGATCATTCCTGAGTGTTCATTGAAGGACTTATATTGAAGCTGAAACTCCAATACTTTGGATACCTGATGTGAAGAGCTGATTCATTTGAAAAGACTCTGATTCTGGGAAACATTGAAGGTGGAAGAAGAAGGAGACAACAAAGTATGAGATGGTTTGATGGCATCACCCACTCAATGGGCATAAGCTTGGGTAAATTCCAGGCATGGAGAGGGAGGCCTGGTGTGCTGCTGTCCATGGGGTTGTAAAGAGTGAGACAGAACTGAGCAACTGAACTGAACAGAACTGAAATCATATAAACAAAGCCAAAACATGCTGCATGCATGTTTCAATTGTTTCAGTCCTGTCTGACTCTTTGCAAACCCATGGACTGTAGCCCACCAGGCTCCTCTATCCATGGGATTCTCTAGGGAAGAATCCTGGAGTGGATTGCCATACTCTACTCTAGGAGATCTTTCCAACCCAGGGATTGAACTCCTTCAGTTCAGTTCAGTTGCTCAGCTGTGTCTGACTCTTGAAACCCCATGGACTGAAGCATGCCAGGCCTCTCTGTCTATCACCAACTCCCAGACTTTACTCAAACTTCTGCCCACTGAGTTGGTGATGCTCTCCAACCATCTCATCCTCTGTTGTCCCCTTCTCATCCCGCGTTCAATCTTTCCCAGCATTAGAGTCTTTTCAAATGAGTTGGTTCTTTGCATCAGGTGGCCAAAGTATTGGAGTTTCAGTTTCAGCTTCAGCATCAGTCCTTCCAATGAATATTCAGGACTGATTTCCTTTAGGATTGACTGGTTGGATTTCTTTGCAGCCCAAGAGACTCCCAAGTCTTCTCCAACACCAAAGTTCAAAAACATCAACTGTTTGGCACTCAGCTTTCTTTATAGTCCAACTCTCACCTTCATACATGACTACTGGAAAAACCATAGCTTTCAGTTGACAGACCTTTGTTGGCAAAGTAATGTCTCTTATTTTTAGTATGCTGTCTCAGTTCAGTTCAGTTCAGTCACTCAGTCGTGTCTGACTCCTTGCGACCCCATGAATCGTAGCACGCCAGGCCTCCCTGTCCATCACCAACTCCTGGAGCTCACTCAGACTCACGTCCATCGAGTCCATGATGCCATCCAGCCATCTCATCCTCGGTTGTCCCCTTCTCCTCCTGCCCCCAATCCCTCCCAGCATCAGAGTCTTTTCCAATGAGTCAACTCTTCGCATGAGGTAGCCAGTGTACTGGAGTTTCAGCTTTAGCATCATTCCTTCCAAAGAAATCCCAGGGTTGATCAACTTCAGAATGGACTGGTTGGATCTCCTTGCAGTCCAAGGGACTCTCAAAGAGTCTTCTCCAACACCACAGTTCAAAAGCATCAATTCTTTGGCGCTCAGCCTTCTTCACAGTTCAACTCTCACATCCATACATGACTACTGGAAAAACCATATCCTTGACTAGACGGACCTTAGTTGGCAAAGTAATGTCTCTGCTTTTGAATATTCTATCTTGGTTGGTCATAACTTTTCTTCCAAGGAGTAAGCGTCTTTTAATTTCATGGCAGCAGTCACCATCTGCAGTGATTTTGGAGAGCCCCAAAATAGTCTGACACTGTTTCCACTGTTTCCCCATCTATTTGCCATGAAGTGATGGGACCAGATGCCATGATCTTCGTTTTCTGAATGTTGAGCTTTAAGCCAACTTTTTCACTCCCCACTTTCACTTTCCTCAAGAAACTTTTTAGTTCCTCTTCCCTTTCTGCCATAAGGGTGATGTCATCTGCATATCTGAGGTTATTGATATTTCTCCTGGCAATCTTGATTCCAGCTTGTGTTTCTCCCAGTCCAGCGTTTCTCATGATGTGCTCTGCATAGAAGTTAAATAAGCAGGGCGACAATAAACAGCCTTGACATACTCCTTTTCCTATTTGGAACCAGTCTGTTGTTCCATGTCCAGTTCTGACTGTTGCTTCCTGACCTGCATACAGATTTCTCAAGAAGCGAGTCAGGTTGTCTAGTAGTCCCATCTTTCTCAGAATTTTCCACAGTTTATTGTGATCCACACAGTCAAAGCCTTTGGCATAGTCAATAAAGCAGAAATAGATGTTTTTCTGGAACTCTTTTTCTTTTTCCATGATCCAGCGTCTAGGTTGGTCATATTTTTTCTTCCAAGGAACAAATGTCTTTTAATTTCATGGCTGCACTTACCATCCGCAATGATTTTGGAGTCCTCCAAAATAAAGTTTCTCATTGGTTCCATAGTTTCTCCATCTATTTGGCATGAAGGGATGAGACTGGACACCATGTTCTTAGTTGTTTGAATGCTGAGTTTTAAGCTAGCTTTTTCACTCACTTCTTTTACTTTAATGAAGGGGCTCTTGAGTTCTTTGCTTTCTACCATAAGGGTGGTGTCATCTGTGTATCTGATGTTATTGATATTTCTCCCTGCAATCTTGATCCCAGCTTGTGCTTCATCTTGCCCATCATTTCGCAAGATGTACTTGCATATAAGTTAAATAAACAGGGTGACAATATACAGCCATGGCATATTCCTTTCTCGATTAGGAACCGGTCTGTTGTTTCATGTTCATGTCTATCTGTGGCTTCTTGACCTGCATACAGACTTCTCAGGAGGCAGGTCAGGAGTCTGGTATTTCCCATCTCTTGAAGAATTTTCCACAGCTTGTTGTGATACACACAGTCAAATACTTTGGCATAAGGAATAAATCAGAAATAGATGTTTTTCTGGAACTTTCTTGCTTTTTTGATAATCCAATGCATGTTGCCAATTTGATCTCTGCTTCCTCTGCCTTTTCTAAATCCATCTTGAACATATGGAGGTTCATGCTTTACATACTGTTGAAGTCTGGCGTGGAGAATTTTGAGCATTACTGTGCTAGCGTGTGAGATGAGTGTAAGTGTATGGTAGTTTGAACATTCTTTGGCATTGCCTTTCTTTGGGATTGGAATGAAAACTGACCTTTTCCAGTCCTGTGGCCACTGCTGAGTTTTCCAAAATTTCTGGCATATTTTGTGCAGCACTTTCACAGCATTGTCTTTTAGGATTTGAAACAGCTCAACAGGAATGCCATCACCTTACTAGCTTTGTTCAGAGTGATGCTTCCCAAGGCCCACTTGACTTCACTTTCCAGGATGTCTAGCTTTAGGTGAGTGATTACACCACCGTGGTTATCTGAGTCATGAAGATCTTTTTTGTATAGTTCTTCTCTGAATTATTTCCACTTCTACTTAATATCTTCTGCTTCTGTTAGGTCCATACAATTTCTGTCTCTTATTGAGCCCATCTTTGCATGAAATGTTCCCTTGGTATCTTGAATTTTCTTGAAGAGCTCACTAGTCTTTCCCATTCTATTGTTTTCTTCTATTTTTTGCATTGATCACTGGAAGGCTTTCTTGTCTCTCCTTGCTATTCTTTGGAACTCTGCATTCAAATAGGTATATCTTTCCTTTTCTCCTTTGCCTTTGTAAGGCCTCCTCTGACATCCAGTTTGCCTGTTTTCATTTCTTTCCTTTGGGGATGTTCTTGATCACTGCCTTCTGTGTTTCTTAGGTACTCTGCCTATCACATTCAACCCCTTGAATCTATTTGTCACTTCCAGTGTATAATCTAGGGATTTGATTTCAGTCATACCTGAATAGCCTATTGGTTTTTCCTACTTTCTTCAATTTCAGTCTGAATTTGGCAATAAGGAGTCCATGATTGGAGCCAAAGTCAGCTCTTTGTCTTGTTTTTGCTGACTGTATAGGGCTTCTTCATCTTTGGCTGCAAAGGATATAATCAATCTGATTTCAGTATTGACCATCTGGTGAGGTATTAACCATCTGTTTTTGGAGGAGGATGATTGCTATAACTAGTGTGTTCTTTTGGCAATACACAATTAGCCTTTGCCTGGCTTCATTTTGTACTCCAAGGTCAAACTTTCCTGTTACTCCAGGTATCTCTTGACTTCCTACTTTTGAATTCCAGTTCCCTAAGATGAAAAGGACATCATCTTTTCATGTTATTTCTAGAAGGTCTTGTAGGTCTTCATAGAACCATTCAGCTTCAGCTTCTTCAGCATTACTGATCGGGGCATAGACTTGGATTACTGTGATATTGAATGGCTTACCTGGCAATGAACAGACGTCATTCTGTTATTTTTGAGATTGCACCCAAATATTGCATTTTGGACTCTTTTGTTGACTATGAGGGCTACTCCATATCTTCTAAGGTATTCTTGCCCACAGTAGTAGATATAATGGTCATCTGAATTAAATTTTCCCAGTCCAGTCCATTTTAGTTCCCTGATTCCTAAAATTTCGACGTTCACTCTTGCCATCTGGTGTTTGACTACTTCCATTTTAACTTGATTCATGTACCTAACATTCCAGGTTCCTATACAATATTTTTTTTTTTTTAAAGCCTTGGACTTTACTTCCATCACCAGTAACATCCACTGCTCAGCACTGTTTTTCCTTTGGCTCCATCTCTTCATGCTTTCTGGAGTTATTTCTCCACTCTTCTTCAGTAGCATATTGGGCAGCTACTGACCTGTGGAGTTTATCTTTCAGTGTCTTATCCTTTTGAAATTTCCTACTGTTCATGGGGTTCTCAAGGCAAGAATACTGAAGTGGTTTACCATTCCCTTCTCCAGTGAACCACGCTTTGTCAGAACTCTCCACCATGACCCGTCCATCTTGGGTGGCCTTACATGGCATGGCTCATAGTTTCATTGAGTTAGACAAGACTGTGGTCCATATGACCAGTTTGATTAGTTTTCTGTGATTGTGGTTTTCATTCTGTCTGCCTTCTGATGGATAAGTATCAGAGGCTTATAAAGTCTTTCTGTTGGGAGAGACTGACTGTGGGGCTAAGAGAGTCTTGTTCTGATGGGCGGGGTCATGCTCAGTGAATCTTTTATCCAATTTTCTGTTGATGGACGGGGCACTGTTCCCTCCCTGTTGTTTGACCTGCGACCAAACTATGGTGGAGGTAATGAAGATAATAGTGATCTTTTTCAAAAGGTCCCAGGCATGCACTGCTGCACTCGGTGCCCCCAACCCTGCAGCAGGCCACTGCTGAGCCACACCTCTGCTGGAGACTCCTGGATGCTCACAGGAAATTCTGGGTCAGTCTCTTGTGGAGTCACTGTTCCTTTCTTCTGGGTCCAGGTGCATAGATCCTGGTCATCTGCTCGATATTTCTATGGTGGGGTTAATGATGAGCTCCTCCAAGAGGGCTTATGTCACAGGCTGTGTTACCAGGGGTCCTGCACCCAGAGCCCCTTGCCCTGTGTCAGGCCACTACTGACCCCTTTCCCCCCACCCCTTTTCAGGGAGATTGAACTCCTAATTCCCCCTTTTACTGCTGAGCCAACAGGGAAGTCCTTAGAACATGCTATGCTTCCCTAAAGTGCATGATATGCTCAGGAGGCATAATTACAGTTGATTTTTAATCTCTAATATATCAATATTTAATCAACTGTGAAGGCAATGGAAACCCACTCCAGTACTCTTGCCTGAAGAATCCCGTGGACGGAGGAGCCTAGTAGGCTGCAGTCCATGGGGCTGCTAAGAGTCGGACACGACTGAGCGAATTCACTTTCACTTTTCACTTTCATGCATTGGAGAAGGAAATAGCACCCCACTCCAGTGTTCTTGTCTGGAAAATCCCAGGGAGGGCGGAGCCTGGTGGGCGCCATCTATGGGGTCGCACGGAGTCAGACAAGATTGAAGCAACTTAACAGCAGCAGCCCTCACTACACATGATTATTTTGGGGAAGCTGGAACAACTCATCAACATTTTTTTAACATTGATTCTCTGTGAAATAAGAATATATAATTCTTTTCCTAAGAAGTACAGGGACTCCAAGAAGAGTATATATGTGTGTATGTGAGTGTATGTGCATGAGTGCACATGTACATCTATTTACACAACTAATATGCTGGTCACTTTAGCTGTCGTTTCTGTTTCATTTCTCACTGAATTCCATTGGAGGTAGGCACTGTTATCAGCCTAAGCAGATACCAGACTTATATGTAGAGAGATGTGAATAAGGACATGGTTGTGACCATCTATAACTATCCAGATTGAGTCCCTTAATCCAAACACAATGAGTCACAAAAAGTTATTTGTTTCTAGTTTTTGTATACGTTTCTTGCTCTGGCAAAGCTTCCTGAAGTCACTCAGTCGTGTTCGACTCTTTGCGACCCCGTGGACTGTAGGCCAGCAGGCTCCTCCATCCATGGGATTTCCCAAGCAAGAATACTGGAGTGGGTTGCCATTTCCTTCTCCAGGGGATCTTCCTGACCCAGGGATCGAACCCAGATCTCCTGCATTGCGGGCAGACGCTTTAACCTCTGAGCCACCGAAGCTTCCTTGATCCTACTGATTTACTGCTCAAGGTAAGTTCTTCTTTGAAGCTGTAAGATATTAGTCTGGGCTCATTTTCTTTGAAGTCAGGTCCTGTCTTACCAGCCTGTGTACTACGAGTCTGTAGTGACTGTAATCATACTGTCATTACTATGATTCACCATGCCTAATTGCTGGCCACGGTATTATGGAAACTTCTGAGTCTGTGCCTTGTGATGACCCATGTACTATTGACCAGGTTTCCTGTGGTCTAGACAGTGGCCTGAGGGAAAGCTAATTTTTGTTAATGTCTATTCCCTGAGCCATAGTATGTAAATATTGCTTATTTTGTACTTCTTCAAAATTATCTCAAGAAACTTCTTTTCAATGTGTTTGAAATGTTTGTGTCTACGCAGCTGTGTCTGACTCTTTGCGACCCCATGGACTATAGCCTGCCAGGATCCTCTGTCCATGGAAATTTCCAAGCAAGAATATTGGAGTAAATTGCCATTTCCTACTCCAGTTATTGAACCCAAATCTCTTTCATCTCTTGCATTGGCAAATGGATTCTTTACCACTGTGTCACCTGAGAAGTCGAAGTCATCATTTAATAAGTTATAACCCAGAATATTTAGTATGTGTTTCTTATTTAGTAAAGCACATTTTAGAAAGCATTTCATTTAGGAAAATACTTATCACTTTATTATATTGTTTTTATATAACACAGTCATTTTAGAAGTATAGCTATCACTCTGATAAATCTGTTTGAATCATATCTAATACCCAAATATGGACCCTTTTTCTAAGATAGCAAAATCTGCTAGTGCTCAATGTGTGGGCATTTTTTATTTGAAATATTTTCTTTTTTGAATGAATGTATTTATCTGTGTATCTAACTATTAATATGGACCTACCCATCTATCAGGGCTTCCCAGGTGGCTCAGTGGGTAAAGAATCTGCCTGGAATTCAGGAGACCCAGGTTCGATCCCTGGGTTGGGATGACCCCCTGGAGGAGGGCATGGCAAGCCACTCCATCATTCTTGCTTGTAGAATCCCATGGACAGAAGAGTCTGGTCAGCTACAGTCCATACAGTTGCAAAGAGTCAGACAGGACTGACGTGACTGAACATGCATATATGCACTTATCAATCATTCTTTTCTTTATTTCTCACCGATCATTATAAGAAAATCTAAGATAAAACTATGTACTGATTTAACAGTCAAATTAGATCTGAATCATTTACTTCACAAAACAACTTATTGCAAGTTTGCCTGGAGCCTTGAACAAATAATCAATTTACTGTAATTTCACTTAAGTAATTTCTTTCAAGAATATTTTAGTTACATTTCAAGAATAACTTAGTCCATTTCAAAGTGCCATTCATATTTCCATGGGGAAAACAAAATAAATCAGCCTCTGTTCCTGGGCATGTGAGCTAACTAGATGAATAGTCAGATGGGTAACATGCAAGTACAGCTGTTCAAGTGGTTTTTAAAGTAATTTATCTGTTTGCCCTCATTACTGCTAGGTCATATAAAGGTATGTCTTTTTTTTTTTTTTAATCAAGGGATTATTATATCTTCCTTAATTATAACCACTCTGAAATTCTGAAACTGTGAACCTCCTAACAGTCATGTTAGAGCTGAATCACTCACTTTATCAAATAACTTACTGTTAATTTCACCTAGTGCCTTTAACAGTCACTTTAAGAGTTTCTTATTCCTGTATGAATTCCTATAATACTGTTTGGGGTGGGAGGTAATCCTCCTTTTGCCAGGGGAATGCTAGGAAGAAACTTCTTAACAGTTAGGCACATACCTTTTTCTCAGGATCCCTTCCACCCCTTGAAAGTTGTTAGAATCAGAGTGGGAACAAGTAGAGTAGTTTAGTGGACTAAATGCCAAGCTAAGACAGGGAGTTAGAGTCCAGCCTCAGAGAGGTGTCAGAAGCCGAACAATGGAGTATGTAAGATGGTGCAACTAGACTAGAAGCAAAAGTCCTAGTGTCATCAAATGGAGTCTTATGATACTGTAGCTCTAAAATTTAGAATCAAAATTTATGGACTTCCCAACAGTAGATCAACATAGAGATGAGATGGTTTCATTCAAACACCTGCCTACAAAGAATAGAGCAGAGAACCCCACAGGCTCCAGGGCATGGAGTTTTATCTTTATTTCCTGTTGATTCAAAGTACCTATACAAACTGACTAGGAAAAAGATCCGCCCTAACTTGCATAATCTCAGTATTTCTATTTATAGTCATTTTGGGAACTATGAAATAATAAAACATATTCATTTATTTCTGGTTTAGAGTTACAATATTTTGCTTTTGTGCGATCACTTCCCTCATTCGAATATTTTCTGCCATAAGCTTTAAGCTCTGGTATGTATTATGTTGGCCAAAAAGTTCATTCAGATTTTTCCAAAATCTTATGGAAAATCCTGCATGAACTTTTTTGCCAATCCACTATTCATAATTACAACTTAATATTTTCTTTATGTTGAGATGCTTTGTGACAGTTTCAATATTTAAAATCAGAAGAAATTGCTCCCAGTTTCATAAAAGAAAGTGTCTGACATTGGTAGTTTATTTTCCCCCGCTTGTATTTCCTGTAAAGCAATCTGGCACTTACAGTTTCCAGTACCCAGTGGCAATTACTCATTACTGTTTTAATTACCCAGAGGACATAATTCAAGCTCCAGCAAGTTTTGTCTCCCCCATATTCATCATAATATAATTTATTGTATTGGCAACGTCTCTAAATATTTGATCATCTAGCTTGTATGTTTCATATTCTTATTGCTGGGAAATTTAATCTTATTTTAGAATTTCTTCCTTCACCAATGTGAAATAATAGGATCTCCTTAATTATAAGCTCATGATGTGCAGCTTTAAATTAACATATAAAATATTTTAAATTACATTTTAAAACATGTCACATTAAAAGCTAATCATTAGAATTTGCATACAAAAAATAACTTCACATTTAATACAATTATCCTGGTAGGTCTGAGACTTCTGATTTCAAAGACAATATTTTTTTATCCTTACCTCTCCCACCACTGTTTGTTGAGTGTGTTGTTGGTACATCAAATGCAGTCATCCTGAAAAACTTCTTCTGCACCTGGGCCTAAATTAGCTTGAGATTCCAGACCCTGAGCCTCAGCTTGATGATAACTATAAGGAGATGAGATCTTTGTAGGATCTTGGGAAGGCATGAAAGTACTTGACCTGTTGAATAAATAGAAATAAAAATTGGTTGACAGAGGTGAGACCGTGGTGGTTTTCAAACATTGCCACAAATCACGTGAAACTCTTTCAACACGAGGTAGGAATATGTCCTTTTCTAGTGAATTTGGGCAGATCACAGCTGCAACCAATGTAATATAGCAGAGGATGCTAAACGTTCTAAGCTACATAATAAAATGCCATGTCACTTCTGCCTTGTTCAGTAAGGAGTCTATCTGGGAACCATAGGCTCCCATGTAGGAAGAACTGATAACCTAACATCACCCTGTTACATGGAGCTTGTGACAGCATTACCAGTGTAGGAACTTCAGTTGATAGCTCTCACTAAGCCTGGCCTTTGAGTTTCCCCAAATTAATTTTGTCAGCATACTGTGTGGAAAAAACTCTCTGGACCCCAGTTACTCACAGCCTTTCAAGTCTTCCCAGTTAAGTCTCCAGATACCAGACATCAGAGCCATTCCTGCTGGTCCTTTGTTTAAATTCCTCACCTACAATATTTGTTGTGTGTTGTTGTTCAGTCACTAACTCGTGTCTGACTCTGTACGACCCCATGGACTGCAGCACTCCAGGCTTTCCTGTTCTTCACCAACTCCTGGGGTCTACTCAAACTCATATCCATTGAGTTGGTGATGTCATCCAACCATCTCATCCTCTGTCACCCATTTCTCCTCCTGTCCTCAATGTTTCCCAGCATCAGAGTCTTTTCCAGTGAGTTGACTCATTGCACAGGTGACCAAAGTATTAGAGCTTCAGTTTCAGCATCTATCCTTTCAATGAATATTCAGGGTTGATTTCCTTTAGGGTTGACTGGTTTGATCTCCTTTCTGCCCAAATGGCTCTCAAGAGTTCTCTCCAGTACCAAAGTTCGAAAATATCAATTCTTTGGTGCTCAGTTATTCTTTATGGTCCCACTCTCACATCCATATATGACTACTAGAAAAAAATCATAGCTTTAGTTCTAGGGAACTTTGTCTGCAAAGTGACCTCTGCTTTTTAATACATTGTCTTAGTTTGTCATAACTTTCCTTCCAAGTAGCAAGCACCTTGTAATTTTGTGGCTGCAGTCACAATCTGCAGTGATTTTGGAGTCCAAGAAGATAAAATTTGCCACTGTTTCCATTTTTTTTTTCCCATCTATGTATCATGAAGTCTTGAGACTGGATGCCATTATCTTAGTTTTTTGAATGCCGAGTTTTAAGCCAGCTTTTTCGTTCTCCTCTTTCATCTTCATCAAGAGGCTCTTCACTTTCTGTCACTAAGGTGGCATCATCTGCATACCTGAGGTTGTTGATATTTCTCCCAGCAATCTTGATTCCAACTTGTGATTCATCCAGGCCAGCATTTCTCATGATGTACACTACATAGAATTTAAATAAGCATGGTAAAAATATGCAGCCTTGTTGTACACCTTTTCCAATGTGCAACCAGTCTGTTGTTCCATGTCAGTTCTAACTGTTGCCTCCTCACCTGCATGCAGGTTTCTCAAGGGGCAGGTAAAGTGGTCTGGCATTCTCATCTCTTGAAGAATTTTCCACAGTTTCTTGTGATCTACACAGTCAAAGGTTTTAGCATAGTCGATGAAGCAGAAGTAAATTTTTTGGAAATTCTCTTTCATTTTTTATGATCCAATGGATGTTTTCAATTTGATGTCTGGTTCCTCTGCCTTTTCCAAATCCATCTTGGACATCTGGAAGTTCATGGTTCATGTACGGTTGAAGCCTGGCTTGGAGAATTTTGAGCACTACTTTGCTAGCATGTGAGATGAGTGCAATTGTCTGGTAGTTTGAACAGTCTTTGGCATTGCCCTTCTTTGGATTTGGAATGAAAACTGACCTTTTCGAGTCCTGTGGCCACTGCTGAGCTTTCCAAATTTGCTGGCATATTGAGTGCCTCACTTTCACAGAATCATCTTTAGGATTTGAAATAGCTCAGTTGGAATTTAATCATCTCTACTTGCTTTGATCATATTAAGTCTTCCTAAGGCCCACTTGACTTCACATTCCAGGATGTCTGGCTTTAGGTGAGTGACCATGCCATCATAGTTATCTGGGTTATTAACATCTTATTTGTATAGCTCTTCTGTGTATTCTTGCCACCTTTTCTTAGTCTCTTGTCTTTCTGTTAGATTCTTGCCATTCCTCTCCTTTATTGAGCCCATCTTCGCATGAAATTTTCCCTTGGTATCTCTAATCTTCTTGAAGAGATTTCTAGTTTTTTCCCATTCTATGGTTTTCCTCTATTTCTTAGCACTGATCACTTAAGGTTTTCTCACCTTTCCTTGCTATTCTTTGGAATTCTGCATTTAGTTGGATATATCTTTTCTTTGTTCCTTTGCCTTTCACTTCTTTTTCAGCTATTTGTAAAGCCTCCTCAGAGAACCATTTTGCCTTTTTCCATTTCTTTTCTTGGGAATGGTTTTATTCACCACCTCCTGTACAATGTTATGAACCTCTGTTCTTCAGGCACTTTGTCTATCAGATCTAATCCCTTGAAGTTATTTGTTACTTCCACTGTATAATCGTAAGCGATTTGGTTTAGGTCATACCTGAATGGCCTGGTGGTTTTCCCTACTTTCTTCAATTTAATTTTGAATTTTACAGTAAGGAGCTCAGGATCTGAGCCATAGGTCATGCCCAGTCTTGTTTTTGCTAACTGTATAGAGTTTTTCCATCTTCAACAGCAAAGAATATAATCAATCTGATTTCAGTTTTGACCCTCTGGTGATGTCCATATGTAGAGTCATCTCGTGTTGTTGGAAGAGGGTATTTGTGAAGATCAGTGTATTCTCTTGACAAAACTCTGTTAGCCTGTACTCTGCTTTATTTTGTACCCCATGGACAAACTTGTCTGTTACTCCAAGTATCTCTTAACTTCCTACTTTTGCATTCCAGTCCCCTCTGATGAAAAGGACATATTTTTTTGGTGTTAGTTCTAGAAGGTCTCATAGAATGGTTCAATTCAGCTTCTTCAGCATTAGAGGTTGGGGCACAGACATGAACTACTGTAATTTTGAATGGTTTGTCTTGTATATGAGCCAAGGTCATTCTGTCATTTTTGCAACTGCACTCAAGTACTGCATTTTAGACTCTTGAAGGCTACTCCATTTTTCTAAGGCATTCTTGCCCACAGTTGTAGATATAATGGTCATCTGAATTTATTTCACCCATTCCCATTGATATAAGTTCATTGATTCCTAAAATGTTGATGTTCACTCTTGTCATCTCCTGCTTGATCACAATCAATTTACCTTGCTTCCTGGAACTAACATTCCAGGTTCCTATGCAATATTGTTCTTTATAGAATCAGGCTTTACTTTCAGCACCAGACACATATATAACAGGATGCTCTTTCTGCTTTGGCTCAGCCTCTTCAGTCTTCCTGGAGCTATTTCTTCACTCTTCCCCAATAGCATATTTGACACTTAGCGATTTGGGGGATGGGGGTGGGGGGGCTCATCTTCCAGTGTCATATAGTTTGTCTTTTCATGCTGTTCATGGTGTTCTGTTCCCAGTATCTTTTATTGACCTAAAATAAAGGGACTGTCAGATATTTCTCCAGCAAGAATGGATTTATTCATGATCAGCAGAGAATTGCAATTCAGGATCTACAAGCATATTGAGTCACAAGCATGTCCCCACATGATAAGGGAAGAAGTAGCTTTCACCAGGTGGCAAAGGAAGTTGGGAGGCAGGGCTGCAGTAAACAGAGAAACCATGACTTTTCAGTGGCTGAGTTCTTGCCAGGAAAGAAAAGGAGTCTTTCTTCTTCCTGTTCAGCTCTGTTATCCTCACAGGGCATGAGAGTGCTCCCTTCTGATCGCCCCACTATACTTTACTGAGTATTGGTAGAAAATACCACCTGCCAGTGCAGAAGATGTAAGGGATCTGGGTTCAACCCCTGGGTCAGGAATTTCTTCTGGAAATGGCAACCTACCCCAGTATTCATGGAGGATCTCATGGACAGAGGAGCTTGGTGAGCTACAGTCCATGGGATCGGAAAGAATCACATCTGATTGAAGCGACTTAGCACAGTCATAGCACAGTCTGTTCACTAACCTTTTACCCTATGAACATAGTAAAATGTTCTTTTCTTTATACCCCAGGTTTGGTTTGATTTGTTATGCAATATTTGGTAACTGTAAGACATACTCAGCACAAATCAACAAAATGAAGTTCAGGATCTGTTCATCTATTTCAGCTTTGAAGTATGATTTGTCATTTCAGTTATATCCATCACTTGGAAAATTAAACAAACAAACAAAAACCCACACTTTTTTTCTTTACATTTATTTACAACAATATATATTTATATATAAACAGAAACTTTAATTTTTTAGCTATTGTTAAATAACAGTTGTGGATTTTGCTTTACTAATAGATATTGAATGCTAGTCAATTGTTTTACCTGAGTTTCTTAAAGTTCACTTGCTTTTAACACCCAAAGAAGAGAAGTATCCCATGAGGTATTATTTACAAAAAGTGGACAGCTGTACCCCAATAAACCTTTCCTTTTTTGTTCTTCTTATTTATTCTATTTCTATTCTAATCCATATTTCTAACATAAATGACCATCATCTGACATACACAATATAAATAATTTTTAGGGATTAAGCTCCATATCCTAAAGAAAATGAAATATAATCATACATACGCACACAGGGCTTCCCAGGTGGTGCTAGTTGTAACATAATCCACCTGTCAATACAGGAGACACAGAAGACTCTAGTTTGATCCCTAAGTGGGGAAGATCCCCTGGAGTATGAAATGACAATCCACTCCAGTATTCTTGTCTAGAAAACCCCATGGACAAAAGCTTCTGGCAGGCTACAGTCCATAGGGTTGCAAAGAGTCAGCCACGACTGAACACACATACACTAGACGCAGAAAATTTTTATTAGTAGTAACCCTGATGTCTTTGTTGGGAAAATCCCCCCAAACACACATTACCCTTAGAGGATATGCACAAGTAGGAGGAGAAATAGATTTAATTTTGTTCTCTCTTTCCCCTGTGGTAAACAGTTTGAGGCATCTTTTAAAAGATGATCAATAGATTTGACTGTTTGATTTGATTGTCAACATCTATTTTTCATTATAAGAATTGTAATGGTATTAATTAAAAACATTGAACTGCCTTTAGTTAACAGAGTATGAGTATTCTAAGATTGCTTTTGAAAATTACACTCAGATGGAAGAAATGTCATTTATGCAGAGTAAGAAAAATTGGAATTGCACAATGCTGAATCTTCTTCAAAATCTAAGTGTTGGCATAAATAAAAAAGTTAAATTCTTTTAGAGTAATCAATTATAATAACAGTTGTAATTATTATAGATTTATTTCACTTCACTAAAGCCAAAACCATCTTCACAAATGACTGTCTATAATTCACAATTAATAAATTTCACTGTCCATGATAAGTTTCATATTGGTTTCTTGAAACTCTGTGTTTTAAAAGTCATTATTTTCTTCCTTCATATTTTTCTCCATGGGAAACATTGCTACATTTGTCACTGAAGAAAAAAAAAACAAAAAACTAAAAAATGGTTTAGTTGTATCATATTATATTAGACCAACTCTCCTCCATATTAACTGAATAAAAATGTATCAATTTATATACATACATGCTTCCTGGTGGCTTAGATGGTAAAGGATCCACTCACTAGACAGGAAACCCAGATTCAATCCCTGAATCAGGAAGATCCTATTGAGAAGGAAATGGCAACCCACTCCAGTACTCTTGCCTGGAGAATCTCATGGATAAAGGAGCCTGGCAGGCTACAGTCCATGACGTTGCAAAGAGCTGAACAAGAATGAATCACTGAGCTTATATATATATATATATATAATGTAAGTTGTCTTCTCCAAAATGCAGTTTATATTGGGCCACCTTAAAAATTAAGTAGTATCAAATAGCAACTGCATTAAAAGGAAAATAAACTTACAAATGTTTGAACATATTATGTTTTTAAATGCAAATTTCCAAAATGTTCATGCTTTTGCAAGAAAAAAATGTTACAAACTAATAAATATATAATCTGACACACATTTTTTATTTGTTTTCATCACTTTAGCAGAAACTTCAGCAAGTTTGCTAATATTTTGATCATTCCTTTCACTAAAAAATGGCTCTTTTATCTCTCAAGGTTGTTATGAGGTTTTATGTAGAACACAAGTATTGAGAAAAATTTGTCAGATTTTTCTTTTCCTTCACTTGGAGCAGGATCAAAGTTTTATAACTCATACTTATGTGCTCTAGTGTCTTGAAAACAAGGACAGGAAGTAAATGCTTATAAATTTATATTGACTATTACTAAATTTACTGAATTTTAGCTGGATATCTTAATTAATTCTGACATATATTAAAATCAAAGTGACTCATAATTTCATAATAGAGAGTGTACTTAACATTTTAGTGTTAATGAATGCAATTTACTTTAACCCCAAAATTAAACACCTTAATCTGATCAATATAGAGTCAAGATACTGGGAGAAATATCAATAATCTCATACATTCAGATGACACCACCCTTATGGCAGAAGGCAAAGAAGAACTAAAGAGCCTCTTGAAAGTGAAAGAGGAGAGTGAAAAAGTTGGCTTAAAACTCAACATTCAGAAAACTAAGATCATGGCATCTGGTCCCATCACTTCACGGCAAATAGGTGGGGAAACAGTGGACACAGTAAGAGATTTTATTTTGTGGGGGGGAGCTCCAAAATAACTGCAGATGGTGACTGCAGCCATGAAATTAGATCATGCTTGCCCCTTGGAAGAAAAGCTATGACTAACCTAGACAGCATATTAAAAAGCAGAGACATTACTTTGCCAACAATGTCCATCTAGACAAAGCTATGGTTTTTCCAGTAGTCATGTATGGATATGAGAGTTGGACTCTAATGAAAACTGAGTGCCAAAGAATTAATGTTTTTGAACTGTGGTTGTGCAGAAGACCTGAGAGTCCTTTGGAAGGCTTCTCAAGTCCCAAGAAGACTTGAGAGATTCAACCAGTTCATCCTGAAGGAAATCAGCCCTGAATATTCATTGGAAGGACTATTGCTGAAGCTGAAACTCCAATGTTTGCCAACCTAATATGAAGAACTGACTCATTGGAAAAGACTCTGATGCTGGGAAAGATTGAAGGCAGGAGGAGAAGGGGACAACAGAGGATGAGATGGCTGGATGGCATCACCAACTCGATGGACATGAGTTTGAGTAAACTCCAAGAGCTGGTGATGGACAGGGAAACCTGGCATGCTACAGTACATGGGGCTGCCAAGAGTCAGACAAGACTGAGCAACTGAACTGACTGAATATGATCATTGTAATTTAGAGTAGTAAAAGTTGTCAAAAGTAATATATATGAAAAGTAAACAAAACATAGATTTTTTTAAAAAGTGTCCATCCTTTACATTTGGAGAAGGAAATGGCAACCCACTCCAGTATTCTTGCCCAGAGAGTTCCATGGGCAGAGGAACCTTGAGGTCGACAGTCTGTGGGGTTGCAAAGAGTCAGACATGACTGAGCAATGAAAACTTTACTTTACCTTAATCCTGACTGAAACACATGAAAAATAGCAGACTATACAGACCGACAGACTATGGTTAATGAAGTCTACACTGAGAAAGAAGGTTGTTAATGTTTTCTGTATTACTTATTCTGTGGTTTGCAATAATATAACTGTTTAGTTCAGTTCAGGTCAGTTCAGTCACTCAGTTGTGTCCAACTCTGAACCGCAGCACACCAGGCCTCCTTGTCCATTACCAACAGCCGGAGTTCACCCAAACTCATGTCCATCGAGTTGGTGATGCCATCTACCCATCTCATCCTCTGTTGTCCCCTTCTACTCCTGCCCCCAATTCCTCCCAGCATCAAGGTCTTTTCCAATGAGTCAGCTCTTCGCATCATGTGCCCGAAGTATTGGAGTTTCAGCTTCAACATCAGTCGTTCCAATGAACACCCAGGACTGATGTCCTTTAGGATGGACTTGTTGCATCTCCTTGCAGTCCAAGGGACTCTCAAGAGTCTTCTCCAACACCATAGTTCAAAAGCATCAATTCTTTGTGCTCAGCTTTCTTTATAGTTCAACTCTCACATTCACACATGACCACTGGAAAAACCAAAGCCTTGACTAGACGGACCTTTGTTGGCAAAATAATGTCTCTGCTTTATAATATGCTGTCTAGGTTGGTCACAACTTTCTTTCCAAGGAGTAAGCATCTTTTAATTTCATGGCTGAAATCATCATCTGCAGTGATTTTGGAGCCCCCCAAAATAAAGTCAGCCACTGTTTCCACTGTGTCCCCATCTATTTCCCATGAAGTGATGGGACTGGATGCCATGATCTTCGTTTTCTGAATGTTGAGATTTAAGCCAACATTTTCACTCTCCTCTTTCACTTTCATCAAGAGGCTCTTTAGTTCTTCACTATCTGCCATAAGGGTATTGTCATCTGCATATCTGAGGTTATTGATATTTCTCCTGCCAAACTTTATTCCAGCTTGTGCTTCCTCTAACCCAGCATTTCTCATGATGTACTCTGCATAGAAGTTTAATAGGCAGGGTGACAATATACAGCCTTGACATACTCCTTTTCCTATTTGGAACCAGTCTGTTGTTCCATATCCAGTTCTAACTGTTGCTTCCTGGCCAGCATACAGGTTTCTGAAGAGGCAGGTCAGGTGGTCTGACATTCCCATCTCCTTCAGAATTTTCCACAGTTTACTGTGATCCACACAATCAAAGGCTTTGGCAAAGTCAATAAATCAGAAATAGATGTTTTTCTTGCACTCTCTTGCTTTTTTGATGATCCAGCAGATGTTGGCAATTTGATCCCTGGTTCTTCTGTCTTTTCTAAATACAGCTTGAACATCTGGAAGTTCATGGTTCATGTATTGCTGAAGCCTGGCTTGGAGAATTTTAAGCATTACTTTACTAACTTATGAGATGAGTGCAATTGTGTGGTAGTTTGAGCATTCTTTGGCATTGCCTTTCTTTGGGATTGGAATGAAAACTGACCTTTTCCAGTCTTGTGGTTACAGCTGAGCTTTTCAAATTTGCTGGCATATTGAGTGCAGCACTTTCACAGCATCATCTTTCAGGATTTGAAATAGCTCAACTGGAATTCCATCACCTCCTCTAGCTTTGTTTGTAGTGATGCTTCCTAAGGTCCACTTGACTTCACATTCCAGGATGTCTGGCTCTAGGTGAGTGATCACACCATCGTGATTATTTTGGTCTGAAAATATTTTTTGTACAGTTCTTCTGTGTATTCTTGTTACCTTTTCTTAATATCTTCTGCTTCTGTTAGGTCCCTACCATTTCTGTCCTTTATCGAGCCCATCTTTGCATAAAATATTCCCTTGGTATCTCTAATTTTCTTGAAGAAATCTCTAGTCTTTCCCATTCTATTGTTTTCCTCTATTTCTTTGCATTGATCACTGAGGAAGGCTTTCTTATCTCTCCTTGATACACTTTGGAGCTCTGCATTCAGGAGTTCATGATTTGAGCCACAGTCAGCTCTGTCTTGTTTTTGCTGCCTGTGTAGAGCTTCTTCATCTTTGGCTGCAAAGAATATAATCAATCTGATTTCATTGTCAACCATCTGGTGATGTCTATGTGTAGAGTCTTCTCTTGTGTTGTTGGAAGAGGGTGTTTGCTATAACCAGTGCATTCTCTTGGCAAAACTCTATTAGCCTTTGCCCTGCTTCATTCCATATTCCAAGGCCAAACTTGCCTGTTACTCCAGGTATTTCTTGACTTCCTACTTTGCATTCCAGTCCCCTATAATGAAAAGGACATCTTTTGGGGGCATTGGTTCTAGAAGGTCTTATAGGTCTTTATAGAACTGTTCAACTTCAGCTTCTTCAGTGGTACTGGTCGGGGCATAGACTTGGATTACCATGATATTGAATGGTTTGCCTTGGAGATGAACAGAGATCATTCTGTTGTTTTTGAGATTAGGGTTTCCCTGGTGGCTCAGAGGTTAAAGCGTCTGCCTGCAATGCGAGAGACCTGGGTTCGATCCCTGGGTCAGGAAGATCCCCTGGAGAAAGAAATGCCAACCCACTCCAGTATTCTTGCCCGGAGAATCTCATGGGCAGAGGAGCCTAGTGACCTACAGTCCACGAGGTTGCAAAGAGTCGGATACGACTGAGTGACATCTTTTTTTGTTGTTGGTTCTAGAAAGTCTTATAGGTCTTTATAGAACTGTTCAACTTCAGTTTCTTCAGTGGTACTGGTCGGGGCATAGACTTGGATTACTGTGATATTGAATGGTTTGCCTTGGAGACGAACAGAGATCATTCTGTTGTTTTTGAGATTGCATCCAGGTACTGTATTTTAGACTCTTTTGTTGACTATGATGGCTACTCCATGTCTCCTAAGGGATTCCTGCCCACAGTAGTGATACAATGGTCATCTGAGTTAAATTCACCCATTCCAGTCCATCTTAGTTTGCTGATTCCTAGAATGTCGATGTTCACTCTTGCCATCTCCTGTTTGACCACTTCCAGTTTGCCTTGATTCATGGACCTAACGTTCCAGATTCCTATGCAATATTGCTCTTTACAGCTTTGAACCTTGCTTCTATCACCAGTCCCATCCACAACCAGGTGTTGTTTTTGCTTTGGCTCCATCCCTTCATTCTTTCTGGAATTATTTCTCCACTGATCTCCAGTAGCATATTGGGCACCTACTGACCTGGGGAGTTCATCTTTCAGTGTCCTATCTTTTTGCCTTTTCATACTGTTCATGGGGTTCTCAAGGCAAGAATTCTGAAGTGGTTTGCCATTCCCTTCTCCAGTGGACCACATTCTGTCAGACCTCTCCACCATGACCCATCCATCTTGGGTGGTTCCACATGGCATGGCTTAGTTTCACTGAGTTAGACAAGGCTGTGGTCCGTGTGATTAGATTGACTAGTTTTCTGGGATTATGGTTTCAGTGTGTCTGTCCTCTGATGTCCTCTCGCAACACCTACCGTCTTACTTGGGTTTCTCTTACCTTGGATGTGGGGTATCTCTTCACGGCTGCTCCAGCAAAGTGCAGCTGTTGCTCCTTACCTTGGATGTTGGGTAGTTCCTCTCGGCCACTGCTCCTGACCTCAGACTTGGGCTAGCTCCTCCTGGCTGCCGCCCTTGTCCTCTGACATGGGGTAACTCCTCTTGGCTGCGCTTGTTCACCATCACAGCTGCCCGCGCTTATATATACAGTATAATATATACAATATATACAATATAATATATAGTATATATATACAACATAATTGTACTTTTAGATAATTACCAATTTTATTTAGTATTTATGCATTAAGTCCTATCATATAAAATAAAGCATCTACTTAAATTTCCATTTACCTTCCCCCAACTTGCTGAATTTGAGCAATTGTAAAATTTGTATTTTCAGTTTGTTTGTTCATTGACTCATCATTTAAAAACATTTAGTAAGTACGCATATATCTTACCTGGTGGCTCAGATGGTAAAGAATTTGCCTTCAGGGTGGGAGACCTGGGTTCAATCCCTGAGTTGGGAAGATTCCCTGGAGAAGGCAGAGGCTAACAACTTCAGTATTCTGGTCTGGTAAATTCCATGGACATGGTGAAGTCCATGGGGTCATAAAGAGTTGGACACAACTGAGTGACTTTCATTTCACTATTCTATATCAGTTACTATTTCAGAATATAGAAATGCAACAATCAACAACACAGACTTGGTGCCCATGTGGAGACTGAATTTCAAGGAAAGAAACAGATAGTGAAAAGTAAATTAAGTGACAGACTAAACTTGCCTTTATAGAGACTTTTGAAGGTACTAATTTGAGTGAATTGTTGAAAATGATCTCTCCTAAGCTTTAACTTATAATCCGAGACTAAAAGTGAAAAGGTAGGACAGGAAAAGACTAGAGTCATAGACCATACCCCATATAGGAAGCTGCAACCACATAGCAACATCCCAAATGTGGTAAAATCATGTTTGTTCAATTGAAAGAGCAAAAATCAGAGGCTCAAATTATAATGTCAAAGTTTTGTCTTTGTCTCTCTGTTCCAGGTTGTATGCATGTGTATTTGAGTAGCTGTCATTTCATGGTGGCCCCATAAATCTCAACACTTACATGCTTTAACCTTATCCACTCCAGTAGAATAAAGTTTTCTTTTTTTCTAATAACTGGAGGAGAAGAACTAGCCAGTCTTTTACTGATCAGAACTGATTCACGTAATTGACTAAACATTAGCTATCAGCTGATGTTTGGAGCAGGCAAAAGAATTAACCAAATCTGAACCACATTGGATGAATGATGAAAAAGTGATATCCTAAAGGATAATGAAAGTTTCTTTTTCTTTTAATTACAAAATGGGTGCATAGACATTAATCAATTAGTGTCACTATAAGAGTCTTAAAACATGAAGATAGACATGTTAGTGGGTAATCTGGAGCTTTAGTGTCTAGATGCATATTGGATATTTTTTTAAAAAGTGATATCACACCATGTACAAAAGTAAACTTGCAAAGGATTAAAAACTTAAACGTAAGACCTGAAACTATAAAACTCCTAGAATAGAACATAGGTAGTACACCCCTTGACATTGATCTTGGCTATCTATCTATCTATCTATATGTATATGCTGCTGCTGCTAAGTCGCTTCAGTCGTGTCCAACTCTTCGCGACCCCATGGACTGCAGCCTACCAGGCTCCTCTGTCCATGGGATTTTCCAAGCAAGAATACTGGAGTGGGTTGCCATTGCCTTCTCCAAGACCTAGCCTTATGGGACTCCAATTTAGAGGTTGTGTAGATGGTATGAAGCCTGCAGAATGATCTAAAAAGAAGCGGTCTGCTCTTATGTAGAGCTGACTCTGGAGAGGTACGATAGACTGGGCTCTTTTGTAAACAGTTCTGGGCTTGATTCTCTTCAGCACTGCTTCCTGTGCTTTGTGCACATTCACCGAGAGCATCATGATTTTCTGGGCTACAGTTGGGAAGGATTCTCTCCTGTGCAATCATCTTCTGATGCCTATTTGGGATGATAACTGCTCTACTCAGTTGCTCCTCCAATCCAGTACCAATGCTACATTCCAGAAATTTCTCCAGGATAATGAAATGCATTAGTAACATACTTCTTTGCTTTTTGGAGCCATATTTTGGATTTACACATTCTAAAATAAAATTTCCTTCCTTTCCACAGGATATTGGAAGGAAAGGGGGTTAATGTTTTTCCTCAAGGTGCCACCTTGAGGTGGCACTTGTAGTCTAAACGTTATTTCTATAAAATAATTTCCTGAAAGTTTTATATGTTATAAAAAGTATCCTGCTGTGTAAATTTAAGTAATCATTTTCCCCTGCAAACTGAGATTGGGAATTGAGTAAAATTAGCACTTAACTAATGTGTTTTCTTTCTAATTTATTAAAGCTTTGAGACAACAGTAGCTCATTTATTATTCTCCAAAACACTTTTATTATAATCAACCTACTTAAAGTAACACTATAAATTCCTGATTTTACCTAGAAATAATACTTTTGCCTTTGTACCAAAATAGAAATGTGATTTTTTCATTGAAAAAAGAATGCACGCATGTACCCATCCTCTTATTGACTATTTTGCTTTTAAAATTTTGAATAGATTATAACTCCTTAACCAAATTTTCTTGTAAAACTTTAGGAAAAAAAAGTCTTCAACAGAACTACAGCAGAAGTTAGAATACTCGCTTCAAACTCTACTATCATTAATAAACAGTTATAATTCTGTGTTTCAATTCATTTCTCTGTCAAAAGAAGCTCATTTATCAAATCTCTTCATAGGGTTGTTGTGAGTCCTCCTAATGTTATAGAAAGGAAATATATCATAGCCACAAGCACATAATAGTACTTAATCCATGTTTGCTGACTCAAATAAAATTAGTTTCACAAACAATTCATGAATTTATAGCTGGAATGTTTTATTAGATATTTTTCACACTCCATGGAAAAGCTATTTAGGAATCTTATATAAAACCAGTGTATATGGTTCACATTCATTTTAAAAGCATATATTCTGTTCATTTCTTTTTTTGTTTGTTTTTTTTCTGGTACTGCTGAAAACCAGATGATATTACACCATGAAAAACGAGTTGGATACTGAGCTTTTCCAGCTGTGACAAAGGGAAAAGAATCTCACACTTTTTAGGCACCGTGTATTAACATTTTTATGGCAGGTAAATATACACCATGGCTCTTAACTACGACCAGGTGAGTATCTTGTTTGAAAGTGTTCTTAAAAATGATTGTGACACTGATGAGAGTTCAGGTAGTCTAGCAGGAATACCTTTTGACTTCATGACTGTTTCAATTATGACCCTTATGCTTAATGTAAAACAAGAAAATTTTCACTATGATAAGAACTGATGGTATTTGGTATGAAACTGGCACAATAGATCAAACTCTGAATATAAATATATCCATTCTCATTTAATCTGTTTATTCAATACTATTGTGTCATTGGCAAGCTTCTTCTCTTTCCTAAATCTCAATTTAGTCATTTCTAAATATGAATAGTTCAAGCTCACCTCCTTATTTGCTGTGTGTGTGCATGGGCTAAAGCGTCTGACCTAAGACAGTTAGTAACCACACGGCACATGTGAAAGCTGTTTCTATTCTTGGTCTTATTCTTGTTCTATAAGAAAGAATGATGATTCAAAACCAAACCATTTAACTCTTCATTAAACTGGTTTTATGGACTTTGTCAGCATTCCACATGCTATTTTTTTCAGATATTCAGAGGTTCCATTTCATAACTTTTAGTGATAAGCTTTTCATGGAAAAATACATTTTTGTCCATTAGGACAAATAAGCAGTAAAGTTTTGATGAAGCTGAAGTATTTTGTTGTTTCAAAATAAGCCAACAAAAACAGTAATCTATAGAGGGAAGAAATTCGTATTCTTTCTGTGTTTTATTTTTGGTTTCTAGGATACAATATCTTCTCTTTTGGAGCCTTCTCTTTGAACGACATACCCTTCAAGGGCATCCTGGGAAAGAGTATGTGGAATGAATTTTGGACTTATTTATGTATGAAATATTTTTTTTCTTGCATGTTGGATTAATAGTTTGAATGGAGTGTTTGTTCCATATTGCCATTTTAACATATTATCACAACTTTAATGGCTTAAAACAATATAAATTTATGTGTACTGACTCGGGGACTATTGCTTTGGAAAATCAGCCTCCTCTAGAACTTCTTGAGAGGTTAGGTTCTTGTGCCTAGACCTCCTACTGTGACTTCCAGGGAGACTGATAAATGACAGCTTTATTCAAGCTTAAGCTCAGATGGACACAATAAATATAGATTATAGATATAACCGAATGGGACCCCAAGCCCTGGAAAGGGACTCATCAATTTAATCTGCTGCCTGTGTGGTCCAATGTGCACCTTGATAAATTCTTTTATATGAAGGATGAGGGGCTCTTATGGGAAACCAATCCACTCACTCCAGACACCAACTTCCTTTATTGAATCACTGAGATTATTTGCTTAAAGTTTACTGCGAAATCCATGTAATAAGATTTGTTGGTTGCATTAAATTGCTGGCTTCTTTTTCCATCTTTCCTATTTCTCCATCCCAGAGCAAGTGGAAGGGTGAGGGGGAAAAATGGTTGGGGAGATAAGGGTCTGGTTAGGGAGAAGAAATCATAAATTTAGTGTCTTAAAACAACACAAATTTATTTTCATACACTTCTGATAAATGGTTGTCTAAAATAAGTCAGCAGCACTGCCTTCCTTCTAAAACTTTTAAAGAGAAATCCATTTTTTTTGCTTTTCTGTGCTTCTAGAGTCCTTTCTATTTCTTAACTTCTAACCTCATCTTACATTTTCAAAGCCAGCAGCACATATCTTTGAATCTTTCTCTCAATTTTTATCATCCCATTGTCTTTCTCTGATTCTCTCTCTCTCTCTCTCTCTCTTTTTTTTTGGGGGGGGGGGTCTCCATCTTATTAGGACCCTTAATTTTATATTGGGCCTATTCAGATAACTCAGAATTTTTCCCATCTCAAGATTCTTAAACTAACACCTCCAAAGTCACTTTTGCCATGTAAGGTTTCAGGGATTTGGATGTGGCATTTTGGAATGTTATTACTCTGTCTGCCACAGACCCTGAAAGATTCAAGTCCATTCTGAATGCCTGAAACACATCCACCCCATTCCAAGGTCCCAAACAATCTCAAATCATTACATTAAGATCTGAAGTCCAGAATCACATCTAATTCTCATCATCACAAAGACACAAATCTCATTGTCTAAATCATCTAAATTAGGAACAGGTGACAGAGGATGAGATGGTTGGATGGCATCACTGACTCAATGAACATGAGTTTGAGCAAAGTCCAGGAGTTAGTGAAGGACAGGTAAGCCGGGTGCACTGCCTGCCTAGCAAAGAGTCAGATATCAATTAGCAACTGAACAACAACAACAACAGGTATAGGCAAAACTCATTGTATAATCCATCTGAAGGTAAAAACATTACTCTCTGTATGTGAAACTTAAAAATATGTGCTCCCAAACTACAATGGTGAGATAACAGTAGGATAAGAGTTATCAATGTGCCAATTCACAAAGGGAGAAAATAGAAAGAAGAAAAGAGGTCTCTAGTCTTAAGTGATTTCAAAATCCAGCTGGGCAAGCAACCTTAGATTCCCAAAAACAATGGGAATAATCCTCTGTAGTCTGGCTCTGCTCTCAGAGCCAGAGGCTCTACCATCTGGCTCAAGCCCCCACACTAGAAGTCTCTTTCCTTTTTGGAAAGGTGAAGGGCTGTATGAATTTGCAGCTGAGTAGTTTTATCAACTTGTTTCCTGCCAGTAGAATCTTGGGAGCCCAGCAGTCTTTTTTTTGTTCTTTCTGTTTCTTTCAATCCAAGCTGGCAGTGTGACTGCTGGCAGAGTATTCTCAAGAACCTTGTAAATCTCCCTTCAGTTTCAGGGGTTCACTCCATTAGACCAAAGACTCATCTGCACATCTTTCTTGGATAATCCCACTTCTGTTCTTGGCTTTTGCTTAGATGGTGAGGAGACCTGTGAGTTACTAGTGTAATCTCTCAAAGAACCACATGTGTAATTGAAAATTCTGCTCTTTTGATCCTCCCAGAGCACAAGGAAAAGGTTGTGTGGCCATACACTTAGCCTTCTCTTCAGAAAAGGCTTCTTGAGAATCTATTGCTGTTGTCTGTTTGCTCAGTCGTGTCTGACTCATTGAGACCCATGGACTGCAGCACACCAAACTTCCCTGTCCTTCACCATCTCCCAGAACTTGCTCAAACTCATGTCCATTGAGTCAGTGATGCCATCCAACCATCTTATCCTCTGTAGTACCCTTCTCCTCCTGCCTTCAATCTTTCAATGTGATTAAAATGGTAATGCTTCCTAAATTCATATGTAGATCCCACAATATTCAAATCAAAACGCCAGTATTATTTATATTCACAAGGCAGGTACAAAATTCAGATGGAAAATAAAGAACTGAGAAGAGCCAAAACCATTTTAAGTAAGAGTAAATTTGGGGAAACCTGTAGTGAATTCCAAGTTGCCCTGCTTTTTATAAGTTAGATTTCTAGTGAACACAGTCAGTATGTTACCAAACTGTTTTAGTGGGGGCTTCCCTGGTGACTCAGTTGGTAAAGAGTCTGCCTGTAATGCAAGAGACCTGAGTTCAATCCCTGGGTTAGGAAGGTCCTCTGGAGAATGGAATGGCTACCCAACCCAGTATTATTGCCTGATTTCCATGAACAGAGGAGCCTGGTGAGCTATAGTCCATGGGGTTGCAAAGAGCTGGACAGGTCTGAGCAACTAATACACACATATATCGCTATGATTATCCCATCTCTAATGAGATTGATTTTCAGTCCTAGGAGAGGGTAGCCTCTTGTGTGACTGTTTTATTTCCAGTCCTGGGGTGATGGCTTCTCCCGATGTCTATTGTTATATTCTTTAGAGTTCTAGTTGCCTCTTATAAGTCAAAGTTCAATACTCCAATTCTCATGTTAAATTTCTTATATTAAAATTATCCTGTTCAAGTTATTGTGTGGCTTCTGATTGATGCATTGCCAAAAACAAAAAACAAAACAACCCTGAAAATAAACCAATGCAACAGAATATTTATCAACAATAAAACAAAATACACTTTTGGCATATGCAATTATATTGGTGAATACCAAGACATTATTATTAGAGAAAGATGCCATAAAGAAAAGACTACCTATGCAGAATTTAATTTACATATTTCTGAAAAATACAACAAGGAAGAAATCATATCAATGATTGTGAGAGGTAATTATTACAAATCCACATAAGGGTAGGTTTGTGGATGCAGCAAATATTCCATACCTTGTTTGTCCAGTGGTCCAGAACTGCATATATTTGTCAACAGTTGGGATGATGAATGGAAAATCAACTCTGATTCATTTGTTGACTAGCTATTTTCTTCTCTTGGAAGTTTTTAGTTGCTAATCCAAAGGGATGTCTTAGGTGTCAATCTGCATATCCATTTTTCTTTTTCATTTTTCTAGAAGTTTTATTAGGCCCTTTCACTTTGATCAGCTTTCCTGACAGCTCAGATGGTAAAGAATCTGCCTGCAATGTGGGAGACCAGGGTTCAATTCTTGGGTTGGGAAAACCCCATTGGTGAAGGGAATGGAAACCCACTCCAGTATGTTTGCCTGGAGAATCCCATGGACAGAGAAGCCTAGTGGGCTACAGTCCCTAGGGTCACAAAGAGTTGGACTCACCTGAGAGACTAATACACACCCTTTCACTTTAAAAGCTTGTTTAATGCTCAGGACAACCTCTTATAATGAATTCTTTAATAGTTCATTCTCTTCTATTTCATGAAGGCCCTTTATATTCCCAGTTTTCTGGTACCATTGCTCCTTTCTAGTAACTCTTCTCCCAACATTATCCTGTATTTTGTTGGGTTACTATTATATGGTGTGACCCAATTTACCCCGTCTGAAGAAGGGAATGGCTACTCACTCCCATGTTCTTGCCTGTAAAATCTCATGGACATAGGAGCCTTTTGGGACAGTGCAGGGGTTGCAAAGAGTCATACATGATTGATCAATGGACCATGAACACAATATAGCCTGAATGCAGATGGTTGTTCCCAGGAAGACATGTGAATTAAATTAACATGGCACTAGAAATGAGTATAAAGCTATTTTTATTTCCAGGAGTTGAATCCTAGGTTGCAGAACTCAGTGTTTACATTTATTACTATGAAGAGAAAGTCATGATGAGAAATGAGATATACCTATACCAACATCTTTATCAGTATCTCCGTCTTCATTCTGTATCTATCATTAGTTTCCACATGAAACAGACCAATGTCTATATCTTTAACAGTGGTTTTCAACAAGGGAAAACTGTGTCTCTATGGCTGTCACATTGGAGGAGGTGCTTTTGGCATGGAGAAGGTAGAGGGCAGCGATTGTGTGTGGGGGGCGCTCCGCAGAAAGAGAGAGGCAGTGGAACTTCCCTCAGCAAAGCCGAGGGGTCCTGAAGAGAGGTGAGCTTGCTGTCCACCAACCCAGCCCCTCGGTGAGCGAGAGACAATCAGACGTGACAGGGGTTCCGTCTAAGCAGTTCCGCTTTATTGTTGTAAGCTCTTGGTTTATAAAAGCAAGCAGGGAGGGGTTTGCGAGGGACTTTCTATAGTTGCACCAATCACATTAAAGGTCAAATCGTCATGTGCCATCATTATAACAGGAGTCTATGGTGATCACGTGCTGTCTACGTGCACAGAAATCAAGAGAGCCAATCAAAAGTTTTGACAGACAACTTAGGCTGCACCCTCATCTCTTCCACCAGGCACCATCTTAGCTCTAAACTGCAAAGCTAGCCCTTCTTTTTTAAGGTTTCCCATTTAGGGCCTCACAATTGTGTCAGACATCTTGCAGGCACAGGACAACCTCTCCCTACAAGGAATTCTCCAGCTCACAAGGTCCACAGGTTTGAGGACCTTGCCAGGTTTGAGAAAACTTGATCTAGAGAGATCTTTAGGAAAATGGGATCCCCTGGTTCTTCTCCCCAGCTAAGTACTATTCACTTCTTATTCTTATTTTCTGAAAATATTCCATTATCTAAAGTTCACTCCTCTTTTTTGCTTAATCTAATTTAAATGAATTTTCAGTTTGTTTCAACAAAGAACGACTGAACTACCAATGGCTTTTTCTATATATTTTAGTGTGTGTTAAGTAGTGGAAGGTATCAATACCTTGAAATGATACTGTTCCTTCTCTATTTGCCCTATGTGCTTGTGTTTGAAACAGTACCAGATTTTACTGGAACTGAGAAAACAGAATTGCAAAAAGTTTACCTCTAAAGGCACTGCAGTGTTACCTTACTATTTTGAGCATTCAAATTCTTTATTTGTTATGGTGGTGAAAAAATTTAACTAAATAGCATACGAATATAAAAACATAACTCAAACTGAATCATCACATTACTGTACACTGAAAACTAACACAACATTGTAAATCAAGTATATTTCACATTTTTTAATAAGAACAAAAGTAAAGATCAGTGTAAAATTTATAAACATATAAAACTTCTTTGCTTTCAGAATTCATGACTCAGTGTCTGCCAACCTGGAGATGTTGATGTTCATTAGAAGCCAAAATTTGTCCTGAATCAGAAAATAATGTTTGATTTGAAGTAAAAAAATTTTCCCCATAAAGGCATTTCTAAAATTTGTTTTTTTTCTAGTAAGTAGCAAACTTTCTGTGAGTTTAGTGAATACACGATGCCCTCATTGTGTGAATTGGAGAAGGCTACAAGCATGAGAAAATATGAGCATGAGAAATGGAAAAAAGTCAAACATTATTAAGTAGTTAAAATATTTTTCCTCTTAGAATGAAAGGAAAACATCTATTCAAGAGTTCTTGCACAGCTTACTGTACATATGTGTATCTTTTCTTTAAATATTTCTACTACAAATTTAGATCCCAATATCTGCATATCATCTATTTTTAAAGTAAGTGCTTTATTGACATTTGATTTAAGTCATACTTGAATGATCTAGTGGTTTTCTTACTTTCTTCAATTTAAGTCTGAATTTGGCAATAAGGAGCTCATGATCTGATCCACAGTCAGCTCCAAGTCTTGTTTTTGCTGACTGTATAGAGCTTCTCCATCGTTGCCTTCAGAGAATATAATCAATCTGATTTCAGTGTTGACCATCTGGTGATGTCCATGTGTAGAGTCTTCTCTTGTGTTGTTGGAAGAGGGTGTTTCCTATGACCAGTGCATTCTCTTGGCAGAACTCTATTGCCTTTGCCCTGCTTCATTCCGTACTGCAAGGCCAAATTTGCCTGTTACTCCAGGTGTTTCTTGATTTCCTACTTTTGCATTCCAGTCCCCTATAATGAGAAGGACATCTTTTGTGGGTATTATTTCTAAAAGGTCTTATAGGCCTTCACAGAATCATTCAACTTCAGCTTCTTCAGAGTTACTGGTTAGGGCATAGGCTTGGATTACTCTGATATTGAATGGTTTGCCTTGGAAACGAACAAAGATCATTCTGTCATTTTTGAGATTGCATCCAAGTACTGCATTTCAGACTCTTGTTGACAATGATGACTACTCCATTTCTTCTAAGGGATTCCTGCCCAAAGTAGTGATATACTGGTCATCTGAATTAAATTCACCCATTCCAGTCCATCTTAGTTCGCTGATTCCTGGAATGTTGATGTTCACTCTTGCCATCTCCTGTTTGACCACTTCCAATTTGCCTTGATTCATGGATCTAACATTCCAGGTTCCTATGCAATATTGCTCTTTACAGCATTGGACCTTGCTTCTATCACCAGTCACATCCACAACTGGGTATTGTTTTTGCTTTGGCTCCATCCTTTCATTCTTTCTAGAGTTATTTCCCCACTGATCTCCAGTAGCATATTGGGCACTTACCGACCTGGGGAGTTCCCCTTTCAGTATTCTATCATTCTGCCTTTTCATAGTGTTCATGGGGTTCTCAAGGCAAGAATGCTGAAGTGGTTTGCCATTCCCTTCTCCAGTGGACCACATTCTGTCAGACCTCTCCACCATGACCCACCCGTCTTGGGTGGCCCCACTCAGCATGGTTTAGTTTCATTAAGTTAGACAAGGCTGTGGTCTGTGTGATCAGATCGGCTAGTTTTCTGTGTTTATGGTTTCAGTGTGTCTGCTTTCTGATGCCCTCTCGCAAAACCTACCATCTTACTTGGGTTTCTTTTACCTTGGATGTGGGGTATCTCTTCACGGCTGCTCCAGTAAAGTGCAGCCATTGCTCCTTACCTTGGATGAGGGGTATCTCCTCAAGGCTGCCACTCTTGACTTGGAACATAGAGTAGCTCTTCTTGGCCCTTCTGCACCAGTGCAGCTGCCGCTCCTTGGATGTGGGGGTTGTTCCTCTCAGCAAAGCAAAATGGCTGTCTGAGGAGACCTTACAAATAGCTGTGAAAAGAAGAGAGTGAAAAGCAAAGGAGAAAAGGAAAGATATACCCGTTTGAATGCAGAGTTCCAAAGAATAGCAAGAAGAGATAAGAAAGCCTTCCTCAGTGATCAATGCAAAGAAATAGAGGAAAACAACAGAATGGGAAAGACTAGAGATCTCTTCAAGAAAATTAGAGATACCAAGGGAACATTTCATACAAAGATGGGCTCGATAAAGGACAGAAATGGTATGGATCTAACAGAAGCAGAAGATATTTAGAGGTGGCAAGAATACACAGAAGAACTGTACAAAAAAAGAGCTTCATGACCAAGATAATCACGATGGTGTGATCACTCACCTAGAGCCAGACATCCTGGAATGTGAAGTCAAGTGGGCCTTAGGAAGCATCACTACGAACAAAGCTAGTGGAGGTGATAGAATTCCAGTTGAGCTATTTCAAATCCTGAAAGATGATGCTGTGAAAGTGCTGTACTCAATATGCCAGCAAACTTGGAAAACAGCAGTGGCCACAGGACTGGAAAAGGTCAGTTTTCATTCCAATCCCAAAGAAAGGCAATGTCAAAGGATGCTCAGACTACCACACAATTGAACTCATCTCACACACTAGTAAAGTAATGCTCAAAATTATCCAAGCCAGGCTTCAGCAATACATGAACTGTGAACTTCCAGATGTTCAAGCTGGTTTTAGAAAAGGCATAGGAACCAGAGATCAAATTGTCAACATCCGCTGTATCATAAAAAAAGTAAGAGAGTTCCAGAAAAACATCTATTTTTGCTTTATTGATTATGCCAAAGCCTTTGACTGTGTGGATCACAATAAACTGTGGAAAATCCTTCAAGAGATGGGAATACCAGACCACCTGACCTGCCTCTTGAGAAACCTATATGCAGGTCAGGAAGCAACAGCTAGAACTGGACATGGAACAACAGACTGGTTCCAAATAGGAAAAGGATTATGTCAAGGCTGGATATTGTCACCTTGCTTTAGTTAGTTAGTTAAGTTGCTTGCTCAGTCGTGTCTGACTCTTTGCAACCCCATGGACTGTAGCCCACCAGCCTCCTCTGTCCATGGGATTTTCCAGGCAAGAATACTGGAGTGTACTTAACTTATATGCAGAGTACATCATGAGAAACGCTGGGCTGGAAGAAGCACAAGCTGGAATCAAGATTGCCGGCAGAAATATCAATAACCTCAGAGGAATAGCAACCCACTCCATTATTCTTGCTTGGAGAACCCCATGGACTGACTAGCCTGGTGGGTTACAGTCCACAGGGTCGCAAAGAGTCAGACATGACTGAGTGACTTCACTTTCACTTTCTCTTTCTTTCATGCAGATGGCATCACTCTTATGGCAGAAAGTGAAGAGGAACTAAAAAGTCTCTCAATGAAGGTGAAAGAAGAGAGTGAAAAAGTTGGCTTAAAGCTCAACATTCAGAAAACGAAGATCATGGCATCTGGTCTCATCACTTCATGAGAAATAGATGGGGAAACAGTGGAAATAGTGGCTGACTTTATTTTTCTGGGCTCCAAAATCACTGCAGATGGTGATTGCAGCCATGAAATTAAAAGACGCTTACTCCTTGGAAGGAAAGTTATGACTAAACTAGATAGCATATTCAAAAGTGGAGACATTACTTTGCCAACAATGTTTCGTCTAGTCAAGGCTATGGCTTTTCCAGTGGTCATGTATGGATGTGAGAGTTGGACTGTGAAGAAAGCTGAGCACCAAAGAATTGATGCTTTTGAACTGTGGTGTTGGAGAAGACTCTTGAGAGTCCCTTGGACTACAAGGAGATCCAACCAGTCCATTCTAAAGGAGATCAGTCCTGGTTGTTCATTGGGAGGACTGATGCTAAAGCTGAAACTCCAATACTTTGGCCACCTGATGTGAAGAGTTGACTCTTTGCAAAAGACCCTGATGCTGACCGGGATTGGGGGCAGGAGGAGAAGGTGACTGCAGAAGATGAGATGGCTATATGGCATCACCAACTCGATGGACATGAGTTTGAGTAAACTCCAGGAGTTGGTGATGGACAGGGAGGCCTAGGGTACTGCGATTCATTGGATCGCTAGGAGTCAGACACAACTGAGTGACTGAATTGAACTTACTGAAATTTTATCAGTTAGCATGTTGTGCCTGATGGAAGAGGATGAGCTCGAATTTTCTGCAATAGCCAGGAGAGTTTATTGGCTCACAAAATTAAATGCTCAGAGGTGATTCTTTCTTCTGGACTGGTTGATTTGACAGTTCAAGGATGTTACTGAGTTCCTTTTCCTTTCTCACCATTCTACCTTCTAGTGTCAGGCTTATTCTAAGGCAAGGTACCCAGGATACTCCCAAGATGACTGCCAATAACCTTATGGGATTTAATATATGCTTCTTCTCACACATACAGAAAGAAGAGAAAGTGAGTGTTTGGAAGTTATCTCAAAAATCAAGATTTCTTCCTTCTCATTTGGAAAGAACAATTTAGTTCATATGCTCCCACACTAACTAGCATAAGACAGATGTCTCAGTCTTTTATGTAAATGTGACTGTAAATAGACATTACCTCTGGACCCTTCAAAGTTCAGATTCTTATTCAGAAAGTCTGGGTTGAGGTGGGATAATTTACATTTCTAACAGCTCGCTACGCAATATTCATCTATGTCGCTAGTCCTCAAGTCTTTCAAATGGTAAATGCTTCTCATATTTTTTCCCTATCAGAAATAATGGCTTATGATCATCTCTTCCAAAATAAAGAGCACCTTTTCCTGCTTCAAAGAAAGAAGTCAGTATTTATTTCTTCTCTGTCTCTTTATGACCTTTCTTACCTCTCCATTCAGAGGAAGAGTTTTACAAAGTTGTCATTAAACCAAGTGCTGCTAACTTAGAACATCTTTTATGAGAGTTTTGAGAAAAGAGATCTTTAAAGATAACCTCCACATTATTTCTTCCTGCCATTGGTTTGAAAATCATACTAGATAAAAAGAAATATTCTGAGAAAATATTGTCCAAGATTTCAGAATAAAGTAATGAAAATGTTGCTGTAAAATTTAATGTTTTGAATAAGTCACCCCATTCTGGTATAACTTTGTAATATTGACGTTAGGAAACTATTTTAGAACCAAATGAAAAGTATGTCATAGCCTTTTTAGAGATTGTGACCCAAAGAAAGAACTGGTGTCATTTTAACAAAGGATTCTAGAATCTGAGTATCTCCTCTGCTCTAAGTTTTTAGATAAAGCTCACTACTTTCAGTAGTTTATTCCCTCCTCCAAATCTTTCAGCGATTTGTTTTAGAGCTTAAAACACATATGACCAGATGAATCTCTTAGTTCCCACTCAGTACATTCAGTATAGTATCTTCCTCTGACATAATTTTTGACCATTTTTTTTCTCTTCTCCTCTAACATTCTTCTATAGAAAAACCTAATTTCTTGATGACTGATCTACATAACTTCTAGTAGTTAATTTATTGGTTTTTCTTTCATTGCCTTTCAAAACTCACACATGGTTCCACTCTTGGCCATTACCCTTCCTTCCTGGAATTCCATACCTATATTTCAAAACTTGCTGATATGTCTATCACACTCAAGTCCACAGCCATCTTTCCTTTATCTTTTGTAATGCAACCTTTTAGAACATGTGACTCAGTTACAAAATGCATTGTAATTTCTGTTTAATTTCCTCTTACTTACATTATTTAACTTATGCTGTGTTCTCTAACATTATTTATGCTGCATGTCTTTTCCTAGTATCCTTCCTTCTATAAATCAGCTATTCAAAAATATTGAATTGGCTGATTCCAGTGAATCTCTACAAAAATTACAAGTTTGACAACTGCATTTTGAAAAAATGATTCTGGCAAGCTTTATCTATAGAATATTTTCTTTACTACATTGTTGAATGCATATCCTGTAATAAGAAATATAAATGATTCTCCATGTTAGGAGACATAAACTTAAATTTCAGCATGGAATGATCTATTTGAAATGTTTATATCTTTCATGTTGACTGCTTAGGCATTCTGCAAAATTTAGAATCATAAAGTATTCACCTTTTCACCGCTAGTTTATATAAAAGAATTGCCTTCAAATTAGTTAAGAAGGTGACAATTTACAAGTATCTTTCATAATGTTTTAATGAACTTCTTAATGTTTCAATAAACTAGATCCTTGGACATATATTTAGATTTTTTTTTAATTCCCTAAAAATTTGCATGCATCCTCCCACATCGTGTTTTACAAAGTTTAAAAGTGACCAAAAGTATCTCTGGCCAAAGACAGAAGCATGATGGGAAGTTCCTTGTGCTCGTATTCTACAGTCTAAATTTAGATGAGTTTCATCCTATTGATAGATCATGAGACACAGGACTTCCTAATTATTCTACAAGAATCTTGTTACCCTGGATGCACACTAGCCCTCTCTAAGAAGCTTATAAAAAAATTCTAATATCCAAGAATTATTCTACAGTAAACCTAAATATCAGTTGGCCAAAAGTTGGAGGCATAGGTATTTTTAAGTGCCCTTCAGAAGATACAAGTGTAAGGCAGGGATAAGATTAATTAACCTAGGGAATAATTAGTGAGCAAGGATGTTAAATACTTATATGGTATGAGAACCGTCATTTGGACTACTACCCAAGTGCTGCAAATGTAGGGGAAAGCCTGACTTTCCTTGCCTTTGGATTTACATTTCTGCTTCAAGCCAAAAGAAATGACTCCAATGCTTAGGTATTGCACCAATCTTTCAATCCCTTGAAACTTTACTACTGCTACCAGTGAGGTAAGTATTCTCTTTGCCAAGAGCCTATTCATTGTTTTCAAATAAAACTTTTCAACTTTTTTCCCCCTTTTTTTTTCTTAGTCTTTTTATGGATTGAATTAAATTCTAGGTGCCCTCAATGATATACTCTGGTAACTACAATCCACCAGGGTGAAGTTGAATTCTAAGCATATTCTAAAGTTTCCTTTCCCTGGGAATATCTTCCCTTAGTCACAGGAAGCTAATGGGAAGAAGAGTCAAACCTCACTCTTGATCCTACAAAGAATGAAGCAGTATGCATTGTGAGACTTATGATTTTTGTTGTTGTTGTTCTTCTTCTTCTTTAGTTTTCTCACAGGCAGAGAATGTGCAGGCAGCAACAATAACATCAAAAATGGTACTTGCCCTTCTTCTGTGAGCTCTCTCTCATGGAAAAAGACACTGTTTTCTATATACATTATGCTATTTCTTCACATGACTTTATTTAAACATTTCAACTTGAAGGAGGTCCTTTAAGGATGTGACTAATTCTATAATAGTACTCAGTACTAACAGTTCCATAAAGAAAACTAATTATAATAACATTTGGAAGAGGATGAGATGGTTGAATGTCACCACTGACTCAATGAAAATGAATTTGAGCAAACTCCGGGAAATGGTGAAGGACAGGAAAGCCTGATGTGCTGCAGTCCATGGGGTTGCAAATGACTTAACGACTGAACAACAGCAATGGCAAATTTCACTAAAATAAATATTCTTATTGACATTCATTGTTCTACTATTGAAGATACTCTTCTCTCTTTTCCAGAGCCTCATCCCATACAGTATCTTTTTGCATGCATGCTCAGTCGCTTCAGTCGTGTACAACTCTTTGCTACCATATGCACTATAGCCCACCAGACTCCTCTGTCCATGGGATTCTCCTGGCAAGAATCCTGGAGTGGGTTGCTGTGCCCTTCTCAGGGGACCTTCCCTATCCAAGGATCAAATCTGCGTCTCTTAAGTCTCCTGCATCTGCAGGCAGAATCTTTAAAATTTTCCTTAATTATTGATGCTTTTTCTAGGCACATGTAGATCTCCCCTCATATTAATAGAGATAACTGCAACCTCTTACTCCCTGTTCCCTTCCCAGCCACTCTCTATACCTCTTCTTCCTCTACCAACCAGGAGTAATAAACCTACATTCTGTGCTCAAAGCTTCTACCTCATTCTTTCCCTTCAAAGTCTCCATGTGTTATAACTTGGCTTGCACTCCAATTCCTTTAAACCTGCCTTAAATGCCAAGCAAAGTTCTTATCTAACTTGGTCTCTAAGACATTTAACCGCATGAACACTTTTGTAATCCCTTTAGTAGTTTCTTTGATTTCAGTCACATTTATTTTCATTTTGTGTCTCTAATCATTTCTTTCCTTTTCTTTTCAGGCACTATTATCTCTTCCCATGACTTGAAAGTTGTCATTCCATAAAATTTTGTCCTTAAAGTTTTCTTCTCATCAATTTTCACATTTTTCCTAAACAATTCCTTCCACATCATTGGTTTGAGATATCTTCATCAAGTGATTTTAATATTAAATTTCATATAAAATTTTCATTTTATAAAATGCTATAATCAAATTGTCAAAAGCCAAATTCATCTCTCTCTTATTTTTATTCTTTAATCCATTATTGAACAGTTACTTACTGAACATCTATATATAAAGTATTATTTTAATTATTATAAAATTGCCATGAACAAAAATGTCCGGAGTGCAAGTTCTAATAGGAATGGAGTAAAGGATGACTTGAGTGAGAGAAAAGAGTATGATAAAGAGGCAATTTTATGGTGTACAAGTTTGAGAGGGAACATTTGGAGTTTGATTTTGTAGAGGATAAACATGAGTTGTTTATTAGACAATAAAATACAGGAGTCCCATAGAGAGTTAAATATGGATTTAACATTCACATGAGAGATCTTAGTTGTCTGTAATAAATAAGAGAGAAATCAGAACTTAGATGTTAAGACTCATGGAATAGAATAAAAATCAAGGAGGTGATTATAGACAGGGAGTATCAGATATCTGTCTGAGTTTTGAGACACAACAACCAGGTATTAGAAGGATGAGAATGGAAGAGTAAAATGTCAGTGAAAAGTAAGAGAATAAAGAAAGAATGATTTTCTGGAAGGGAAGTTACATAGGAATTTCAAGGAGGAGTAACCAGGAGTTAAAGTTGGAAATGCATTTAATATTTTGAGTAAAGTACCCTCTGAACATTTCTACCTGCTAGAATAAGAAATTCACTGTTGTCCACTTTATATCTTCATAAAGATATCTGTAATAAAATGTAGAGTGCTAGCTTGTTTGGAATAGTTTAAAGAAAAAGTAGATGGAAAAAATCCACAAAAATCCATTAATTAATGACTACGTTTTTGAGAAGTTTTGTAATTAAAAGTAATAGTAAAATAAAGAGGTTTCCTTGGTGGCTCAGTGACACAGAATCCATCTGCAAAGTAAGACATACAGGAGACATGAGTTTGACCCTTGGGTCAGGAAGGTCTCTTGGAGGATGGCATGGCAACACATTCCAGTATTTTTGCCTGGTAATCTCAAGGACAGAGGAGCCTGGAGGGCTACAGTCCATAGGGTTGCAAAGAATTGGATATGACTGAAGAGACATTACTTTGCTGCCTAAAGTCCGTCTAGTCAAGGCTATGGTTTTTCCTGTGGTCATGTATGGATGTGAGAGTTGGACTGTGAAGAAGGCTGAGCGCCGAAGAATTGATGCTTTTGAACTGTGGTGTTGGATAAGACTCTTGAGAGTCCCTTGGACTGCAAGGAGATCCAACCAGTCCATTCTGAAGGAGATCAGTCCTGGGTGTTCTTTGGAAGGAATGATGCTAAAGCTGAAACTCCAGTACTTTGGCCACCTCATGTGAAGAGTTGATTCATTGGAAGAGACTCTGATGCTGGAAGAGGGGCACGAGGAGAAGGGGACGACAGAGGATGAGATGGCTGGATGGTATCACTGGCTCGATGGACGTGAGTCTGAGTGAACTCTGGGAGTTGGTGATAAACAGGGAGGCCTGGCGTGCTGCGATTCATGGGGTTGCAAAGAGTTGGACACGACTGAGCGACTGAACTGAAGTGAAGTGACTGAGCATACACACATGCACAGAGATATAAAGTTAATAATATGCATGGGGTAAAGAGAGAGATTTTGTTTTCTTTTGAAGATGTGTGGAGTAATATAATGATTTAATGGTTAAGGGAATGACAACAGGAAAAAAACAAGGAGAGAGAGAGATGCAGGAAAGAGAAGGGGCACTGCAGGACTGGTTTTCTTGAAAAGGTAAAAGCGAATAAGCCCTATCACATAAATGGGGTGGTCAGTCATAGGAAGGACTATGAAATATTGATTCACAAGTACAGGAGAAAACACCAAAAATGCAGTGAGCTAGTAGATGTGATGGTATTTGCTTATGGAATTTTACTTCTAAGTTCACCTGTTAACATTTCACCAAGAGACTGGATGCAATGTCATCATGTGACCATGTTAGTGGAAAACAAGGAGGAGGAAAGGAATGTAGAGGAGAGAATGTGGCCAAATAGTCATTTAGGACAGTAAGGGATTCTGGGTGAACTGAGTAGGGGACTGTCACAGGACTGCTATGCTAAGGATGCTCTTGAAATTAATGCTCATGAATTATGGATCCAATTGGTATCCTATTTTACAGCATCAGATACCTTTTTTTGGTGGGGAGGGGATCTGGGCGTTGACTAGACATAAATTTAACCAGAGTTTTGAGTTGTTTTTCCCAAGAAAACATAACTAAGAAGCTTGATAAATAAGTTGAGTGTATGAAATGAAATTCATACACCCTGCACTCCATAAAAAGAGAAGTTAAATGAAGAGGCTATAAAACATTGGAAAAGAATTGAGGACCATCACTAAAGACCATCAGAGATGAGAAAATCTGATATATAACAAGGAATAAAAAGGTAGCAATTGGAGAGTAGACTCTTGAGCCTGAGATTTTGGTACAACTTTTGGTAATGATATGTTCAAGGTTATGATAAGACAGGAAAGTTGTAACTGGAGTGAAGAGCAAAGTAGCTATAGAAAAAGTGAAAAAAAAATGAGATATTCACAGAAAAGTTTTCTAAGTGGATATTTAGAGCAAAAAGAATCATAAAATGAACCGTGTTGAAAAACTTAATAAAGCAGGTTGAAAAATGTTAATGGAATGTGAGCTAATGTGACCAAAAATCTATAAGCAATTAAAGCAAAGAGTTGTGGTAGGTGACATAGAAGAGTATTAAGAATAGGTGGTATTGGGTTGTTTTCATTGACATATAGTTGATTTACAATGTCATTTTAGTTTTAGGTGTACAGCATTGAGATTTGATATTTTTATGGATTATACTCCATTTAAGGTTATTATAAAGTATTGGTTATAATATCTGTGCCATCCATTACATGCTTGTATCTTAATTATTTTATGCCTAGTAGTTTGTACTTCTTAACCCCTTATATTCTACCCACATCCCTCTTTCCATTAGTAATCAACCACTAGTTTGTTTTCTGTATCTGTGAGTCTGTTTCTATATGAGTTTTAAAAGTGGAGACTTGGCAAAAAGAAGAGAGTGACAAAAGGGTTGATAATACTATCAAGAGCAAAGAGGATAGTTGCTTACCTAGTTTCTCTCCCTGGTCTTACAAAGACTGTGAAAGACAAACAAGCAAACACAAAACAGCTATAAGAAAAATACTTCCCAAAAAAAGAAAAATACTTACACATGAAGGAGAAAAATTTCAATTAGCGCAAAAAGGTGAAGATAATATTCAATACAAGCATAAGGAGGTAGAGGCTTGCTTAGTCTGGATATCAGGAGGAGTTAGTGTTTCAGATATGAAGCAGCCCATCCCTGGGGCTGAGATATGATTCCAGGTAATGAGGACTCTTGAAATTTTGAGTGTCTTGCGACAGCGATATAAAATGAAAATTAGGTTGTGAATGGAATTAATCTGATATAGTTTTAGAGATGCAGTAGTAGTGAAGCTGTGTGTTTGGAGGGTAGGAATTGCTCTGGGGCCCTGGGCTTCCCAGGTGGTGCTAGTGGTAAAGAACCCGCCTGCCGGTGCAGGAGACTTGAGAGACTCGGTTTTGATCCCTCCGTTGGTAAGATGACATGGAGAAGGGCACAGCAACCCACTCCAGTAGTCTAGACTGGAGTAGTCTATCCCATGGATAGAGGAGCCAGGCAGGCTACGGTCTATGGGATCAAAAAGAGTCAGACACAACTGAAGCGACTTAGCACGCACACACACTGGGACCCTACCCCATCGTGTCAATGCTTAAGAAAATAAGAATAAAGTGAAAGTGAAAGTCACGTCCAACTGTTTGCAACCCCATGGACGGTATAGTCCATGGAATTCTCTGGGCCAGAATACTGGAGTAGGTAGCCTATTCCTTTTTCAGCAGATCTTCCCGACCCAACTGGGGTCTCCTGCATTGCAGGTGGATTCCTTACCAACTGAGCTATGAGGGAAGCCCAAGAAAATAATGATAAAGTAATGAATAAAACTCTGCCTTTCTTGTCATTTCTGCAAGTAGATTTCTAGTAGTTCAAAACATAACCTGATGTCTTTCTAAACTTCTTCTGCCTTTCTACTAAAACAACTTTCTCCTAAAAGTATTTTGCACTCATTCAAGCATTCTTCAGTTCAGTTCAGTTCAGTTCAGTCGTTCAGTCGTGTCCGACTCTTTGCGACCCCATGAACTGCAGCACGCCAGACCTCCCTGTCCATCATCAATTCCTGGAGTTCACTCAAATTCACATCCATCGAGTCAGTGATGCCATCCAGCCATCTCATCCTCTGTCGTCCCCTTCTCCTCCTGCCCCCAATCCCACCCAGCATCAGAGTCTTTTCCAATGAGTCAACTCTTCACATGAGGTGGCCAAAGTACTGGAGTTTCAGCTTCAGCATCATTCCTTCCAAAAAACACCCGGGACTGATCTCCTTTAGAATGGACTGGTTGGATCTCCTTGCAGTCCAAGGGACTCTCAAGAGTCTTCTTCAACACCACAGTTCAAAAGCATCAATTCTTCAGTGCTCAGCTTTCTTCATAGTCCAACTCTCACATCCATACATGACTACTGGAAAAACCATAGCCTTGACTAGACAGACCTTTGTTGGCAAAGTAATGTCACTGCTTTTGAATATGCTATCTAGGTTGGTCATAACTTTCCTTTCAAGGAGTTACCATCTTTTAATTTTATGGCTGCAATTACCATCTGCAGTGATTTTGGAGCCCCCAAAACTAAAGTCTGACACTGTTTCCCCATCTATTTCCCATGAAGTGATGGGACCAGATGCCATGATCTTAGTTTTCTGAATTTTGAGCCGCAAGTTTATTCTACTAGCCGAGATTTTTTCTAATTGCCTCTTTCCCTTGATTTTCCTTTGAGTTTTGTGCATCATGCTCTCTGCTTGCCATAAGCCAATCACTTTTTCATGCTAAAGACAGCTTTTTCTAACACGAAAATTTATCAATTTCATTCTCAAAATCAACATTCTAATGGGTTAAAAATCTAAACACATTTCACAGTATTCAAAGTATTTTGTAATCTGGCCTATACTCTCTTTAATTCACATTAACCATTTTCCAGTTATAACTTTTTTCCAGTTAGATGTGGAACCATACCTGTATACATCCCATCTTTTTTTAATCTTTTCTTTATATTTTCCTGTAAAGCTAAATCTGATTTATACATTTATTCCCAAGTAAAAGATAAATCCTCTGTGTTCTCATCTCTAGGTATCCAAAGCTGACTTACTCTCAGCCCCTCCTTTTCCTCTGGTGCTCCAGGGCAGGAATTATCTCTTCTCCTTCTAATTTTCAGTTGGCATAGCTCCATTAATCATTAGGCTCCTTCAGGAATGATTTCATTTGATTTTTTTTTCTTTTTTTTCCCACTTGGTTAAAAATGCAATGCTTGTCAAATAGAAAGCTTACAGTAGATGCTTTAGGTAGGCACATCATTAGATAGACACTTCATTAACTGTGTACACAAAGAACAAGATAACTTTAAGCATTACCATAGACTTCAGTCAAATATAGATTTTTGTTTGTTTGTTTTATTTTGTTTTTCAGAAGGAAATATTTGAATAAGGGGGAAAAAACTGGTTAGGGGCTTCTAGTAACTTTGTTTTAAGGACAAACTAAAAAAAGTTACTATTTTAAAAATATAGATAAATATCAATTCATCATGACAAATTATTTTAATTGATTCCAGGTGTACCATTATCAACACAGAAGGGAGATTCATCCCTATTGTTGGAAAATTTATTTTGAGATCATTGTGCCTTCTGTTATTTCAGTATGTGGTATCAAGGTAAAGTAGCTCTTGGTAGGTGTAGTGAATTGCACTACTGGTCTCTTCATTAGTAGACTGGTAGGTTAACCTTCATCAAGTGGATGATTCCCCTAATTGATCTGTTCTGTGTAATTGAATTGGAACATTTCTTCCTGGTTTGTCTTCTACATTCTAAAGAAAGAAGTACATAAAAATATGTGAACCAAAATGACCTTTCTATGACTAGTTGACAGGTGTCCTTAGCAACTGAAGGTGCAGACTTTTTAACTTCCGGAAATGATGCCTTTGACCAAGTTATTTTTTAAAAGAGACACTAACAAGATTAAGAATTAGACTTTATAGTTGGCTAGGAGTGTAATTTAATGACTTAGTATGCCAGGGATATTTTCATTTCTTCTTTAATATTCACAGCACTGTCTCTGGATAACTACACTTGTTTTAGTGGACATGTATCCTTCATACAATCTGTGTTTTATGATGAAAGATGGGTGCCAAAGCTGAGGTAACTGGCATAATATTAATCAATATCCGTGGGACTCAGCAAATGAAACTAGAGAAGACATTTCTAAAATAGTATGCTCTCTCTGAACCTTTCAAGGTGGGGCAAGGCAGAAATGTGCATACTGCTATGGTTATCTTCTTTCTCAGGAGTAAATCAGCCTTAGGATAAAAAGAGCTCGTTATGGAAGACTCATAAAAGGATCTTGCTTCCTGATGAGGTAGCAAAGCAAAAAATCAAATAAAACATGAGCCTTTGAACTCTCCAGATAGCAGAGCCAGTAAATCCACTTTATTGCTTGGAGTAATTGGAGTTACATTTTCCATTATGTAAGAATGAGACTGATAACTATTATACAGAGGATTGTTATGAATTGTCATAGCAAGGCTGTTGTTTTCTGGAGGCAGTTGCTCTTAAGATATGTTTGGTGTGATGACAAAGACCGTGTTATACCAAAACATAGACTTCTTATATTTGATCAAAGTATAGAAATTCCATAAAGGTATTAAATATTTTGATGGTGAACATAGAGAGCAGTCCTGACAGAATGAGGGGAAAGTACTGGTATGTTTCAGTGGGAAGGATATGTAATTTAAAAAGCCTTTGATTTCACTAAATTTTGTAGGGGTTTGGACAATGGGGAGCTGTGGAGGGGGTTATCTGGGGAAGATTATTGCTGGGGCCTCCAGGGAGTTTTGGATGAAAAGGATGTGTGGGTCCCAATTCACACAGATTGCTTTTCCCTCAAAAGCAGCCCCTATATATATGCAGTACTTTAAGTTGATATAGATAGGTGGAAAACAGAACCAAAATTTAACAGTATGAAATATTTGTACCAAAGTTAATTTTTTGAGTGTTTGTACTCTTTTATAAACTGGAATTTTCTAAAATAAATTGGTATTTCTCTGTTGAGTAAAACAACATATATTTGGTTTTAGGAACATTAAAAAAAAAAAGATTGAAATGGGTTATAATTGAACTCCCCACAATATTCTTGCCTTTCTTATTTGAAAGTTCTTATTATGGGTTACAATTAAGAATTTGAATACTATTATGAATTTTCAGTGGAGTCTGAATCAGGGTTGGAATTTTGTTCTTTTTTAAGTCCCTTGGGTTGTTTGAGTATTTTTTAGGCTAAGGCCTGACTGGGGCTTCCCAGATTGCTCAGTGGTAAGGAATTCGCCTGCCAGTGCAGCAGATGCAGGAGACACAGGGTTGATCCCTAGGTTGGGAAGATCCCCTGGAGCAGGAAATGCAACCCACTCAACTATTTTTGCCTGGAAAACCCCATGGACAGAAAAATCGGGCAGGTTATAGTCCATGAGGTCTCAAAGAGTCAGACAACTGAGTGACTGAACACACACACATAGTCGCACACACACACACAGCTGCAGTATAAGTTCAGTTGCTCAGTTGTGTCCGACTCTTTGTGACCCCATGGACTGCAGCACGCCAGGCCTCCTTGTCCATCACCAACTCCTGGAGTTTACTCAAACTCATGTCCATTGAGTTGATGATACCATCCAACCATCTCATCCTCTGTTGTCCCCTTCTCCCACCTTCAATCTTTCCCAGCATCAGGGTCTTTTCAAATGAGTCAGTTCTTCGAATCAGGTGGCCAAAGTATTGGAGTTTCAGCTTCAGCATCAGTCCTTCCAATGAATATTCAGGACTGATTTCCTTTAGGATGGCCTAGTGAACTTTTATCTCATAAGAGTGCTGTTTATAACACGACCTTACTCTATCAGCTGCTTCCCTCTTTTCACTAATTAATTTTCATAGCAGCCACCAACCTAAATGAAAGCTCAAACTGTATGACAAGTGAAGATTGCTATTGTCACATTCAAGCTTGTTACAAATGAGGATAAACACTAAATGACACATGAGTTCAAGATGTGAGTCACACTTAATTGTTTACCTTTGTGTGGAGAGCAGTATTCAGAAAACCCTTTCCAATTTGTTTATTCATCATTCTGATGCTTGGAAAAAAGTCATATCAATAAATAAAATAAATATACTAATAACATTCTTTTCCATCTATTAAGTATGGTGAAAAATAGATATTTAATAGGTAAAACCAAAGTTTACAAATTCAACTCTTTTTGCATAACACATTTTAAAAATTTATACAGTCTGTTTATTATATATTTAATGCTAAAGAAAGTACTCAAGTATTTTATTTTATGGATTTTCATAGAAAATACTAGATGTCTTTAACTCATATTAGCACTTTTTTCTTTATTTTTATTAAATTTATTGTGATTTACTATTTATGTGCAATGATAAAAAGAATATAACACCATAAAACCAGGTCCAAGTTGCCAGTATTTTCTAAACTGATGAAAATCCAAATTACTTAAGTAAAGACTCGAGTACAGTTATATACTTTTTGGGAAAATAAATATGTTCCCAGAAATTTCAATTCTTTTCCATTCAGTTCAGTTTAGTTCAGTCTCTCAGCCATGTCCGACTCTTTGCGACTTCATGGGCTTCAGCACATCAGGCTTCCCTGTCCATCACCAACTCCCAGAGCTTGATCAAACTCCTGTCCGTCAAGTTGGTGATGCCATCCAACCATCTTATCCTCTGTTTTCCCCTTCTCCCCCTGCCTTCAATCTTTCCCAGCATCAGGGCCTTTTCCAATGAGTCAGTTCTTCACATCAACTGGCCAAAATATTGGAACTTCAGCTTCAGCATCAGTCTTTCCAATGAATATTCAATTCTTGATTAATTAGAATATATTCCATGCCTTCCCTTGTGGGCTTGTGGCTCAGCAGGTAAAGAATCCACCTGCAATGCAGGAAACCTGAGTTCCATCTCTGGTTTGGGAAGATCCTCTGGAGAAAGGAAAGGCTACCCACTCCAGTATTCTGGCCTGTAGATTTCCATAGACTGAATAATGGGCTCACAAAGAGTCAGACAGGACTGAGTGACTTTCACTTTTACTTTATATTCCCTGCCAAAATATTAAATTTTGATATCATATTAGATAGGCAAACTTTCTCTGCAAAGAAAGATAAATAATATTTTAGCTTTGTGGTTCATAAAGCTTCTGTTGCAAAAAACCTCTGTTATTTTACACCTGAAAGTAGCCATAAATCATATGTAAATAAATGAGATGTCTGTGTTCCAATAAAGCTTTTTTTACAAAAGGAAAAAGCTATGAGCTGGATTTGGTCCATAAGTCATGGTTTTCTGACCTCTGATCTAGATATGTAGAACATCGTTTTCTAATTTCTTAAGTAGACAAATATATTCAGTCTCCCTTCAGAATATGTATATATGCATAAATATATCTACATATTTTATATATACAGGCATGTGTGGGAGATGTTGCAGGAGTGGTTCCAGACCACCATCATAAAATGAATAAATAAATAAAGCAAGTCATGTGAAATTTCTGAGGCTAGTGTGTATGAAAGTTGTTTGCACTATTCTATAGTCTACTAAGTGTGAAATAGAACTATGTTTTAGAAAGTGTACATACCTCAATTTAAAAAATGCTTTATTGTTAAAAAATGCTAAACATCATCTGAACTTTTAGGGGGTAGTAATTTTTTTGTTGTAGAGGATTTGTCTCTATGTTCTGAGTGATCAGGGTGGTGATCACGTGAAGGTAGGAATGGCTGTAGAAAATCTTAAAATAAGACAATGAAGTTTTCTGAATCAGTTGACTCTTCCTTTAATAACAGAGAAGAGCAATTTGACGCCATGTTGGATATTCCTTTGGCTCTAACTTTTGTGCTGTCATCTGTGCTTAGTCATGCTGGCTCTGAAACTTTGTCTAATAGAATGTTTCCTATAACCTGAAATATGCATATAGCCTTTTACCAAGGCTCTGCCTCTAGGCTGGACCTTTAAAGCCGCAAGACTTCATTTGCACAGAGACAAAATGTTGCAGAACAGAAAATGACATTTGTTGTATTGGGGGTTTGCAGGAATACAGTGACTAGACTTAACTGGACAGCTGCAAGAACAAAGGATTATCACATACCCTCTAGAATGTGGCTGGCACCAAGAAGTCTGCAACAACCAGTTATGCCTGTCCTTGCCAACAGCTCTTAGTATAAAAGAAGCCTGAATTTTAAATCAGGTAAAATGTTTCTTTAGACACTAGGTTGCCATCTACTACATCTGCTGGCTTTCCCTGTAAAACTGCTGTTTCTTTTCCCAACATCTCACCTCTCAGTGTGACCAAAAGACACATGAAAAGATGCTCAATATCACTATTTATTCAGTTCAGTTCAGTTCAGTCGCTCAGTTGTGTTTGACTCTTTGCGACCCCATAAATTGCAGCATGCCAGGTCTCCCTGTCCATCACCAACTCCCGAAATTCACTCAGACTCACGTCCATCGAATCTGTCATGCCATCCAGCCATCTCATCCTCTGTCGTCCCCTTCTCTTCCTGCTCCCAATCCCTCCCATCAGAGTCTTTTCCAATGAGTCAACTCTTCACATGAGGTGGCCAAAGTACTGGAGTTTCAGCTTTAGAATCATTCCTTCCAAAGCACACCCAGGACTGATCTCCTATAGAATGGACTGGTTGAATCTCCTTGCAGTCCAAGGGACTCTCAAGAGTTTTCTTCAACACCACAGTTCAAAAGCATCAGTTCTTCGGTGCTCAGCTTTCTTCACAGTCCAACTCTCACATCCATACATGACTACTGGAAAAACCGTAGCCTTGATTAGACAGACCTTTGTTGACAAAGTAATGTCTCTGCTTTTGAATATGCTATCTAGGTTGGTCATAACTTTTCTTCCAAGGAGTAAACGTCTTTTAATTTTATGGCTAGAGTCACCATCTGCAGTGATTTTGGAGCCCCAAAAAACAAAGTCTGACACTGTTTCCACTGTTTCCCCATCTATTTCCCATGAAGTCATGGGACCAGATGCCATGATCTTTGTTTTCTGAATGTTCAGCTTTAAGCCAACTTTTTCACTCTCCTCTTTCACTTTCATCAAGAGGCTTTTTAGTTCCTCTTCACTTTCTGCCATAAGAGTGGTGTCATCTGCATATCTGAGGTTATTGATATTTCTCCTGGCAATCTCGATTCCAGCCTGTGCTTCTTCCAGCCCAGCATTTCTCATGATGTACTCTGCATATAAGTTAAATAAGCAGGGTGACAATATACAGCCTTGACATACTCCTTTTCCTATATGGAACCAGAGAAATGTAAGTCAAAACTACCAAAAGGTGTTACTTTATGTCAGTCAGAATGGCCAGCATCCAAAGATCTACAAGCAAGAAATGCTGCGAAAGGTGTGGGGAGAAAGGAACAATCCCATGTCTGGGTATATAACCAGAGAAAACTACAGTTCAGAAAGATATATGCACCCCAGTGTTCACTGTACTGCTATTTGCAATAGCCAAGATATTGAAGCAACCTGACAGGGGACTGACATATACACACTATTGTATATAAAATAGATAACTAATACAAACCTGTTGTATAGCACAGGGAACTCTGCTCAATACTCTCTAATGACCTGTCAGAAAAGAACCTAAAAAAAAAAAAAAGTGGATATATGTATATCTAATTCACTTTGCTCTAACTGAAAATAAAACATTATAAATCAACTATACTCCAATAAATTTTTTTTAAACTGCTATAATGGAAATATCTTAAAGCAGGTAATTTTTTGTCTTTTCAATCACATTTGCCATCAAAACTGATAATATTAAAAAAGGAGGTCCTGATGCTAAGTCTAATATGTAAAGAGTCTAGAAGTTTTCACTGCATAGTTACAATAATAAAAGGCTGAGTAAATTAAAAACTAAAGACTTTTCTTAGACTTATTAGAGAAATCGAATTGAAGTGCAAAACACTACACTGTAATCTAAAGAGACAGCAAATTTGAGAGTCATAGTGAGGTCTCCTAATCTGGGATAGACACTGCTCAAACCAGCAATTAGGAACACTTGAAAGGGAGTTTTGACAAATTTCTGAAGACTAAATGTCACTAGTGTGAAACAGAAAATCTCATGTGACATTATCTTTGGATTTTTATAGGTCCCACATCTAAAAATCTTACCAGATTATTACGGTGGTGGCTTAAGACAGATTGTATGTGGTTCTAGCCAGGAGAGGGGATAGGAGACATTAGAAATACACTCAAAACATTATAACAAAGCCAACTTTCCACTGAAAAGGATTTTTACCAGAACCTTGTCTATCGATGACAGGGCACCTGCTGAAATCCAGCCCTTCTAGGCTTCTTGTTTCACTTAAAGATGGGGTCAGCGGGGAATGATAAGACACTGGTTAAAATCACAATTAAGGTTGGTTACAAATGAAATTAAATGCTGAGATTTAAACGTAAAATTATAGAATAATTATCCTCTTCCACATTTTACTCCAACACTAACAGAGCTCCAGGTTGTAACAGTAGATTACAGATGAAAAGACTGCAGGACAGATCTCTTAGCAAATCCCAAAGACAACATGAGAGACAAAATCTAAGACACCAGAGGACTTTGAAAACTTTAGCACCTTCAGTTATGTCAAGCAATAAACTCCTAGATAAGCATACACCATCACACCAAAGACCTATTTACCCAATACATCAAGTCCAGATTTTAACAAAATTGAAAAATGTGCTAAAAGCCAAGAAAGAGTCTGAAGAGACAAAGCAAAATATCAGAAATGGACTGATATGAAACAGATGTTGAAATTATCAGAGAATTTAAAATAGCTAATGATTAACTTGTTATGAACCCTAATGGAAAAAAAAATTGACAACATGGAAGAACAGATGGGTTAGATGGAAAAACTAATAAAGAATTAAGAGTAAATGCTAGAAATCAAAAACACTGGAACAGGTTTGAAGAATCCTTTGATCATCTCATCAGTATACTGGACACAGCTGAGGAAAAGATCAATGAGCTAGAATATATGACAATAGAAACCTCCCAAACTTAATTTCAGGGAGAAAAAGGAATAGGAAAAAAAAAAAGAGAGAGAGAGAGAGAGCGAGGGCCATGGGACAATTTCAGAAGATGTAACTCATGTGCAATTTAGAATACTAAAAGGAAAAAAAAATACAGAACGAAGAGAAAGATTTAGCCAAATATTTTCCAAAATTAATGAGAAATAATAAAGAATAGATGCAGGAAGTTCAGAGAATATTAAGCAAGCTAAATACTTAAATACTGAAAAATCTACAGTAGGGATAATGTATTCAAATTTAAGAAAAAAATATTTAAAAAGACAGAAATAACACCTTATCTGCAGAGGAAGAAACAGAATTACATGGGACTTCTCAACAGAAAACTCACAAGAAGTGTGGTGTGACAAATTTCATTCTTTTTTTTTTAAAGCTACCAACATAGAATTCTTTGCCAAGCCAAATTATGCTTCAGAAGTAAAGGAAAAAAAAAAAACCTTTCTCAGAAAAACAAAAACTTAGGATATTCATAGAGAAAAGAAATATCTTGAAAGAAATAAAAAAAAAGTCTTTGGGGAGAATTGAAAATATATGGGTCAGATACTCAAATCTATGTAAAGAAAGGAAGAATGTCAAAAAATAAATGAGTAAAATAAATTTTAATTATTTCTTTTTAATAATATAAAAATAACTTTAAAATAAAAATAAGAACAACCTATTTTGTGCTTATAGATTATGGCCGAGTCTAAAGTTTAAAGGGCTTCCCAGATGTGGGAAAGAATCTGCCTGCCCATGAAGGAGACTCAGGAGATGCAAGCTCGATCCCTGGATCAGGAAGGTCCCCTGGAGGAGAAAATGGCAACCCATTTCAGTATTCTTGCCTGAAAAATCCCATGAACAGATGGAGCCTGGCCAGCTACAGTCCATGGGGTTGCAAAGAGTCGGGCATGACTGAGCACATACACAGGTGTCTATTGGGTGGATAGTAACAGAAGGTCCCTATAAACTATGAGATTTAAATGGTAAACACAACAATAAAAGGAAGTATAAACAAAAACAAATGATGAGACCAAAATTCAAAACCTAAACTTTTGAAAATCAAAAAGCCATTTAAGCACATAAACGCTCTGAGTCACCCTTGTTCCAATAGTAACATTATTTACTCTCAAATATGGATAATCTTAGAATACTCTTGAGATTATTTTTCTGCCTATCTATAGCATTTTGTGACATAAAGCAAGTTATAAATAATAGCCAATTAATTGTGGCTTATTCTTCTACTTGCCAATAATTTACTTACCATAAAAATACATTTTGTATATCCTACTACATTTTTATTCATTTACCAAATATCTAGTGAATACTAATCACAGGAAACTGCGTCATAGAAATATCTTGCAGATGTTTTCTGGCATGTATTATGTAGTGGCTAAGTTTGAAGAGTCTGAAAGTTTTATATTCTGGACCCATCACTTATAAACCACATAAAGAAAAGTGAAGTCGCTCAATTGTGTCCGACTTTTTGTGATCCCATGGACTTTAGCCTACCCTGCTTCTCCATCCATGGGATTTTCCAGGCAAGAATACTGGAGTGGGTTGCCATTTCCTTCTCCAGGAGATCTTCCTGACCCAGGGATTGAACCCGTGCCTCCCACCTTGTAGGCAGATGCCTTACATTCTGAGCCACCAGGGCAGTCACTATACATCCCGTGGAGTTCTCCAGGCCAGAACACTGGAGTGGCTAGCTTTTCCCCTTCTCCAGCAGATCTTCCCAACCCAGGAATTGAACCAGAGTCTCCTGCATTGCATGTGGATGCTTTACCAACTGAGCTATGGAATTCTCCTATAAACTATGTGGTTGTGGGCAATTTGTTTATCCTTTCTGTATTTCACTTTCCTAATCTGTGTGCTGTGTGTCTTAAGTCACTTCAGTTGTGTCCATCTCTTTATGATCCCATGGAATATAGCCCACCAGGCTCCCCTGTCCACAGGATTCTCTGGGCAAGAATACTGGAGTGGGTTGACATTTCCTTCCCCAGGGGATCTCCCCAAACCTGGAATATCCCCAGGACTGAAGGACTGCAGCTTTTCACTTTCATTGATATGAATATAACATATTTGCAGAAGAAGACACATACTATTTAGTTTTACAAAGTTACTCTAAGGAAGAAAACTTTTAAAATAGATCAGCTTCTCAATCTTAAAATTTTCCTTTCCCTATTCACCTGCACAGCACAGAGTCAGAAGGAAATGTGTTGCCAACGGGTGTCCATTTCTAAGACATGACCATGTAGAAATGAAAGATAAGACCTGGAAGCAAGTAGAAAGCCCTTTGAAAAAAACTGGGAAACAGTCTTATTTTCCCCTCCTGCATCCTACCTCAGTCCAGAGATACATTGGATGCTGAAATATGTGGGGCACTCAATAATTCCTTGAGGTAATGTGATAACATCTTTGTTTCACAGTGACTGTGTATTTATTGACTGTACATTGATTTTGGTTGCTTTTGTGTTGTTCTTGTTCTGGGAATGCTATTTTATACTTTGTTGGAAATAGGAAGAGAGTTTAGGTTTATTTGACCTATTAGCCTTACTATGACTTGTGTATCAGAAGATTTTCCAATGCCTGATATGGAAAAATTTATGAAAGTGTAAGACTTTCTGGGAACTAATTGCCTGTTACCACAATTTCTATATTTTCATAACCAGTGTCTGGGTATTTTGATATTTGGAAAATGATGCAAAGAATATTAAATGTTTTTTTCTCTTGCTTCAAAGACTGCCAGATATTAAGCAATGGTTAGAATGTACTTCCTTTGAAAAGAAAAAAAAAAAAAAAAAAAACCACACAGACACTGTTCAAGTACTTTTTACCACAAAAGGAAGATTAGCTCCATTACACCCTTAAGCAAACACATGCGAAACTCAAATTCATTTTAGAAAATAATTATAATTAAGAAGTGATGCAGATCTTCCCTTTATAATTGCAATATACCAAAGATATGCATTTCTAATATATTTCAAAGCTACAATTGCTATTCAGTTTTATAGGGACATTTGTTATAGAAGCACTTGGAAGGAATTATATTCTCTGAATATATTCTAAAATTAAATTTCCATTATGCAACAGCTGTATAGAGAATCCAAAAAAATTGGAAATTCAAACCCTTTAGTAGAGGCTATTAAAGTTTATCCAAATGAGAAAGTGTAGATTTGGCTGAACCACTCCCTTACCTTCATAGCATAATCACTTAGAAAGAAAAACTCCCTGGATAATTCAGATGATTTGGAAAAGACGTTTTTCCTCAGAAAATTATTTTAAACTCTGAAAGAGAAAGTCAAGTTTCCCACACTATCTCATACCCTAAAAGGAACTAGTTTGTAGCCAGTGGTTACACCCTTCCCCTCTCCTATCTGAGTCTTTGGAAATGGATTCCAGGGTTCTAAATATACTGGATCTCTTTTTCAAAAACTCAAAAGGAATCTCTAACTTCCTAAGGACATATCATGTATCTGCTAAACAAAAGAAAAGCTTTAAAGACAAGTCATTTCCTAAATGTCAATCAAAAAAGTATACAGAAACCATAAAAACAACTGAAGACTCCAGAAAGATGATGCGCTGTCAGTGACCACGGAAAACTCAGTCTGTGACTTACAGGGTGGCCGTCTGCTGGATCTTCATTGAGCTGATGAGCAATGCAAAAGTGTCAGCCAGTTTGTTCCCAGGGCTTCTGTAACTGTTTTCAGATGGATGCTTGTGCAAAGTTAAAAAAAAAAAAAAAAAGAAGAAGAAGAAGAAGGAGAAAAATGAATCTTCTTCTTAGAAATTGCTCTTATAACAACTTTGCTCTGAAATGTAGCCACAATGGAGTATTTCTTGGAAAACATCAAAGTCTATATAGTGGATAACTTACATGAATAAAGAAAACACATATGATAGTGAAACATTAGAGAAAGCTTAACACTCTGGCAAGGGACTCATGATACATCAGCACAGAGACCTGCGTTTCTTGACAATGTGAGCTGTGGATGAGCAGGCAGTGGGTGCAAAATAAGTTGCAAACACATTAAAAATAAGGGCAGTGAATGAGAGAATGGATCTCGATAAGGATCCTACAGGGTAATTGAAGAATTCAGTGAGTGGAAAACAGCAACTGGCTTTGGAAGGGGCCAGAGACATTTCTGTCTTAGGTTATTGTTTACATCATATCCTTACAAATGAACTGGAGATACATAGAAATATGAAATTATAGGTCAGCCATATCCTCTTGCCTTGAAAAATGTTCAGAAATGGAAGGCTGCACTTACATATTTCCACCTATTTATCTATCCATTCATTAGTATCACTACAGGAGGAGATACAAACTAAATAAATAGGAAACAATAACAACAAAAAGATGAATAAGAGAAGTGACTATGTCTAAACTGGAGTGAAGTGACACTATATCAGTGGATTTCTGTTATATTTGGAAAGTAGACTAGACCTCCTAGGAGGTGGCAGCTAAAAAGACTCTGAGGACAGCAAAGTAGTCATGTGACAATCAGGGGCCGCATATTTCAGGAAGAAGAAAACAAGGTCTTTGAGTTCAATCAAGCTTGGTTTATTTACAAAGCAGCAAGAAAAAAGAGAGTAATAGGGAGAAAAGTGAAAGCATTCTTTCAAAACAGTCGTGAAAAGTTGGGAGCACCACAGTTTTCTCACCATGATGCACTTATTTTTTTAGCTTATTTCTTTTTTTAAATAAATCTGTTTGCTTTTAATTGAAGGATAATTCTTTACAATATTATGTTGGTTTCTGTCCATATATCAACATGATGCACTTAAAAATCAACCAACCAATTACCACAGTCAGTAATAGCAACAAAAGCAAACTATGTCCAAAATCAAAACCAACGAGCTGGATTAAAAACCAGAGCAGAGAAGCAATATAGAAAGAAAACAAACTATTTGGTGAAAGAGGATTAGAGTCCACTCAATAAAGCTAAACTATGGTCTGGACTGGTCAGTGTTTTGATTGAAAAAACATCTTATTGTTTCTAGTTTTTGGGTTTCTTTAGTTTAAAGATGATTTTTCCTTAAATCTGATTGTATCAGGATGAACTCAACTGAATATGTATACCTTGGAAAAGTGAATTAGATCAAGTTTTTGGCCTGAACCTCTACATTACAGGATATAATGCTTAAAATTTTCAGTTTGTTTAGGGGTGAGCATACTCAGGGGAGCTGAATGATTTTAACCCTATTAATTATCTATTAGCACACAAGAAGGTCAAATTCAGGTGGAAAGCCAGGAAAGTATCATAATAGTACAATAAGATTAGAAGGATAACCTGAAAGAAAAGCATCTCTGAATAAGGTATGAACACAGAAGTGTTTTAATGACTGTCAAGGTAAGGTTCACCTATAACAATGCTTCTGTTCAGTTCACTCAGTTGTGTCCGACTCTTTGAGACCCCATGGACTGCAGCACGCCAGGCCTCCCTGTCCATCACCAACTCCTGGAGTTCACTCAGACTCAATGCCCATCGAGTCAGTGATGCCATTCAACCATCTCATCCTCTGTTGTTCCCTTCTCCTCCCACCTTCAATCATTCCCAGCATCAGGGTCTTTCTAAATGAGTCAGTTCAACAAAGATGCTTACAGAATTTAAAATCTCCAAAGAGCACTGACTGAACATTGAAACAGATAGGCAAATTCTTACCCACGACCATACTAATTGCTTCATGTTTCTTTATTAATTATGCAATTATTTTTAAACTTGAAGTATTTTGACATATTTATTGAAAGGGGTATTATTTAACTGATAAAATAAATGCTTCTAAACTTCTCAGAAATTTGAAAGTGACTGCACGTATGTATTTCATGTTCATGTTTCAGTTAAGACACAAACATAAAAGTTTTCAAGAAAATTATGAGCTGCATATTCAAAAGCAGAGACATTACTTTGCTGACTAAGGTCCATCTAGTCAAGGCTATGGTTTTTCCTGTGGTCATGTATGGATGTGAGAGTTGGACTGTGAAGAAGGCTGAGCACCGAAGAATTGATGCTTTTGAACTGTGGTGTTGGAGAAGACTCTTGAGAGTCCCTTGGACTGCAAGGAGATCCAACCAGTCCATTCTGAAGGAGATCAGCCCTGGGATTTCCTTGGAAGAAATGATGCTAAAGCTGAAACTCCAGTACTTTGGCCACCTCATGCAAAGAGTTGACTCATTGGAAAAGACTCTGATGCTGGGAGGGGTTGGGGGCAAGAGAAGGGGATGACAGAGGATGAGATGGCTGGATGGCATCACTGACTCAATGGACATGAGTTTGAGTGAACTCTGGGAGTTGGTGATGGACAGGGAGGTCTGGTGTGCTGTGATTCATGGGGTTGCAAAGAGTCGGACACAACTGAGTGACTGAACTGAACTGAACTGATGAGCTGTAACATATAATAATTTTGTGACTGAAGGTACTTTAAAAATTGTAGAGCAATATACCAATGTGAATTTTAGTATTATTATGCTTTGTTGTTGTTGTCACTAAGTCATGCCCAAATCTTTGCAATCCCATGAAGTGTAGCATGACAGGCTCCCCTGTCCTTCACTATCTCCCAGAGTTTGCTCAAATTCATGTCCACTGAGTCAGTGATGGTATCCAATCATCTCATCCTCTGTCACCCCTTTCTCCTCTTGCCTTCAATTTTCCCCAGCATCATCCAATGAGTCAGTTCTTCTTCACATCAGGTGGCCAAATTATTGGAGCTTCAGCTTCAGCATCAGTCCTTCCAATGAATTGCCGGTGCTGATTTCCTTTAGGATTGACTGGTTTTATCTCCTTGCAGTCAAAGGGAATCTCAAGCCTCTTCTCCAGCACCACTGTTCGAACCATCGATGCTTCAGCACTCAGCCTTCTTTATGGTCCAGCTCTTACATCTGCACATAGCCACTGGAAAAACCACAGCTTTGACTATATGGACCCTTGTTGATAAAGTGATATCTCTGCTTTTTAATATGCTGTCTATGTTTGTCATGGGCTTCCCTAGCAGCTCAGTTGGTAAAGAATCCACCTGTAATGCAGAAGACCTGGGTTTGATTCCTGGGTTAGGAAGATACCCTGGAGAAGGAAATGGCAACCCACTCCAGTATTCTTGCCTGGAGATTTCCATGGACAGAGGAGCTGGGCAGGCTACAATCCATGTAATCACAAAGAGTTGATGTGAATTTCCTTTGCCCTTTTCTTTTCTTCCAAGGAACAAGCCTCTTAATGGCTGCAGTCACTGTCTGCAGTGATTTTAGAGCCCAAGAAAATAAAATCTATCACTGTTTCCATTTCCCCCCCCCATCTATTTGAAATGAAGTAATGAGACCAGATGCTGTGATCTTAGTTTTTTGAATGTTGAGTATTAAGGCAGTTTTTTGTTTTTTTTCACTGTCCTCTTTCACCTTCATCAAGGAGCTCTTTCATTCTTCTTCACTTTCTATTTTAGAGTGGCATCATTTGCATATCTGAGGTTGTTGATATATCTCTTGGCAATTTTAATCCAGCTTGTGATTCATCCAGCCTGGCATTTCACATGATGTACTCTGCATATAAATTAGATAAACAGGGTGACAACATACAGCCTTGACATACTCCTTTTCCAATTTTGAACCAGTTAGTTGTTCATGTCCGGCTCCAACTGTTGCTTCTTAACTTGGACTACAAGGAGATCCAAACCAGTCAATCTAAAGGAAATCAGTCCTGAATATTCATTGGAAGGACTGATGCTAAGGCTGAAGCTCCAATACTGTGGCCACCTGATGTGAAGAACTGACTCACTGAAAAAAATCCTGATGCTGGGAAAGACTGAAGGTGGGAGGAGAAGGGGACAACAGAGGTTGAGATGGTTGGATGGCATCACCGACTTGATGGGCATGAGTGTGAGCAAGCTCTGGGAATTGAAGATGGATAGGGAAGCCTGGTGTACTGCAGTCCATAGGATCTCAAAGAGTCAGATGCGACTGGGTGACTGAACTGAACTGAACTGAACCCACATACAGGTTTCTCAGGAGACAGGTAAGGTGTTCTGGTATTTCCATCTCTTTAAAAATTTCCACAGTTTGCTGTGATCCACAGAATCAAAGGCTTTTACATCATCAATGAGGAAGATGTAGATATTTTTCTGGAACTCCCTGGCTTTCTCCATGATCCAGTGGATGTTGGCAGTTTGATCTGGTTCTTCTACCTCTTCAAAACCCAGCTTGTACATCTGAAAGTTCTTGGTTCACATACTACTGAAGCTTAGCTTGAAGGAATGTGAGCATAACTTTGCTAGCATATGAAATGAGAGCAATAGTTCAATGATTCTTTAGGGTTGGAATGAAAACTGACCTTCTCCAGTCCTTTGGCCACTGCCAAATTTTCCAAATTTGCTGATAGATTGAGTGCAGCACTTTAACAACATCATCATTTAGGATTTTCAATAGTCGTTTCATTCTTTCTGAAGCTATTAACAACTGCCCTCTACTCTTTCCCAGTAGCACACTGGACACCTTCCAACCTGGGGTGCTCATCTTCTGGTGTCATAGCTTTCTGCCAATTCATACTGTTCATGGGGTTCTCGTGGTAAGAATCCTGGGGAAGTTTGCCATTCCTTCCTCCAGTCAGAACTGCTTTGTCAGAACTCTTCACTATAACCCATCCGTCTAGGGTGGCCCTGCGTGGCATGGCTCATAGTTTCTTTGTTACATAAGTCCCTTCACCATGACAAGGCTGTGATCTGTGAGGGGCATTATTATGCTTAGCTTCTACTTAACGATTGGAAATAACTAGTTCAAGTCGCTATGGAATCTTGTCCAATCAGACACATCATTACTTCTAATTCCTTGTTGTGAAGGCTCCAGAATCTCATCCTTCATTTTTTGTAACTCCTTTGAGGTCTGCCCCTAAATTATTTTTATTCTATTAAGATTACCTGTGTGGTCTACATCTTTCTTCATTCCTCACTTAGAGTCTCTGTCCTTACAAACCAAGTCAAATATCCCAAAATAAAGTGTTAGCCCCAATATTTCTTATTTCTGGAGAAGGAAATGGCAACCCACTCCAGTGTTCTTGCCTGGAGAATCCCAGGGTTGGCAGAGCTTGGTGGGCTGCCGTCTATGGGGTCGCACAGAGTCGGACACGACTGAAGCGACTGAGCAGCAGCAGCAGCATTTCTTATTTCTAAAATGTCTCTTGTATCCCATGATTTTGTAAATAAATATCTCATATAAGTTATCTCTAAGTTATGAGGGTTTTTGTTGTTGTTCCTGTTACTCTAAGATTCCTACCAATTAGTAAATTCAAGAATGTGATGGGTAGAATGGCTTTCTAAAGCTTTCCAGTCTCTCAACATTTGACTAGGTTATATTAAATGACACACACACATACACAATCTATACTTCTGTTAATAGATGAGAAGATTATCCTGGATTATTCAAGTGAGTAATGGAGGCAATGGAATTCCAGTTGAGGTATTTCAAATCCTAAAAGATGGTGCTGTGGAAGTGCTGCACTCAATATGCCAGCACATCTGGAAAACTCAGCAGTGGCCACAAGACTGGAAAGGTCAGTTTTCATTCCAATCCCAAAGAAAGGCAATGCCAAAGAATGTTCAAACTACCACACAACTGCACTCATCTCACATACTAGCAAAATAATGCTCCAAATTCTCCAAGCCAGGCTTCAGTGGTATGTGAACCGTGAACTTCCAGATGTTCAAGCTGGATTTAGAAAAGGCAGAGGAACCAGAGATCAAATTGTAAACATCCACTGGATCATCAAAAAAAGCAAGAGAGTTCCAGAAAAACATCTATTTCTGCTTTATTGACTATGCCAAAGCCTTTGACTGAGTGAATCACAACAAATTGTGGAAAATTCTTAGAAGATGGGAATACCAGATCACCTGACCTGCCTCCTGAGAAATCTGTATGCAGGTCAGGAAGCAACAGTTAGAAGCAATAGACTGGGTCCAAATAGGGAAAGGAGTACATCAAGGCTGTATATTGTCACCTTGCTTATTTAACTTATATGCAGAGTACATCATGAGAAACGCTGGACTGGAAGAAACACAAGCTGGAATCAAGATTGCTGGGAGAAATATCAGTAACCTTAGATACACAGATAATACCATCCTAATAGGAGAAAATGAAAAGGAACTAAAGAGCCTCATAATAAAATTGAAAAAGGAGAGTGAAAAAGTTGGCTTAAAACTCAACATTCAGAATACAAAGATCATGGCATCCGGTCCCATCACTTCATGGCAATACATGGGGAAACAATGGAAAGAGTGAGAAACTTTATTTTGGGGGGACTCCAAAATTAGTGCAGATGGTGACTGCAGCCATGAAATTAAAAGACACTTGCTCCTTGGAGGAAAAGCTATGACCAGCCTACACAGCATATTAAAAAGCAGGGACATTACTTTACCAACAAAGGTCCATCTAGTCAAAGCTATGGTTTTTCCAGAAGTCGTGTACAGATGTGAGCGTTGGATTACAAAGAAAGCTGAGCACCGAAGAACTGATGCTTTTGAACTGTGGTGTTGGAGAAGACTCTTGAGAGTCCCTTGGACTGCAAGAAGATCCAACCAGTCCTGACTAAAGGAAATCAGTGCTGAATTTTCATTGGAAGAACTGATGCTGAAGCTGAAACTCCAATACTTTAGCCACCTGATGCAAAGAACTGACTAATTTGAAAAGACCCTGATGCTGGGAAAGATGGACTGAAGGAAGTGAAGGGGAGGACAGAGGATGAGATGGTTGGATGGCTTCACCGACTCAATGGGCATGAATATGAGCAAGCTCCAGGAGTTGATGATGGACAGGAAGGCCTTGTGTGCTGCAGTCCATGGGTTGCAATGAGTTGGACATGACTGAGTGAATGAACTGACTGATTCAGGTGGGTTCAGTATAATTATAAGAGCTCTAAAAAATAAGAAACTTTCTCTTACTGCAGAAAGATATAAAGAAGGTAGATAGGTGCAAAATGTGAAAAGAATGTGTTATCCTGTCATTGATTCTGAGAAGTAGCCAATGACGAGAAACATCTAGAGGCTAAAAACAGGACCCATATGATAACCAGTAAGGACATTGGGATCTTCCACCTACAGGCACAAAGAACTTCATTCTGCTTGGAACTGAGATGATTTTGACAGTGGATTCTCCTTCAGAGTTTTCAGATTATAGCCCTTGTTTACCGACACTTTGATTTTGGCCTTGTGAATTCAGAGTGTATGATCCAGTGAGCCCACTTAGCCTTCTGATCCTCAGAACTGTGAGATCATAAATGGGTATTGTTTAAAGTTCTAGGTTTGAGATGGTTTGTTACAGCAGCAAGAGAAAACTCATGTAAGTGAAACCATACACCTCAGATTTGGACTTGATCCACATGCCAAGACTTGAAACTCCAAGTCTAATTGGAACTTGAGTCCATGGTCTTCCAATTGAGATCATATATGTGGTTTCAGCACTTAATGAAGCTCAGATTCTTGATGTCTTATTGCACAAAGAATTCAGTGAGAGACAAAGTGATAGGTAAGAAGTGGATTTATGTAGAGAGAAAACACTTCACAGACGGAATGTGGGCCATCTCAGAGAGCAAGAGTGGCCTCAAACTGTGGTGTGGTTAGTTTTTATGGGCTGGGTAATTTCATAGGCCAATGAGTGGGAGGATTATTCCAATTATTCTGGGGAAGAGGGCAGAGATTTTCAGGAATTGGGCCTCTGCCTACTTTCTGTTCTTTGATGAGCAGCCTTGGAACTGTCATGGTGCCTCTGGGTGTGTCATTTAACTTGTTGATGTGTTACAATGACCATATACTGAGGTTCAAGGCTTATTAGAAGTCCATTTGTCTGCCTGTGGACCCATTTGGTTCTAATCAGTTTATATTGTGTCCTGGGCCTATGCCATCCTTTCAAAGGTTGTGCCCTGCCTCCTTCCTTCCTGTTTCATGAGAATTCACTGTTCCTAAATAACCTTTGGTTATTATTAAAAATATTAATTGGAGATGAAGCGTACTAAAACTACTAGCACTGATGGGAGGTTTTCTACCACTGTGATCAGAAGAATGTTAAAGAGCACAGAAAAGAAAAGGAATTTAATAGAACCTGAGTATTTTTTGGAAGTCATTTATATTCAGGGCAAAATGTCAGCAGCAATTACCCCTAGTATGTCTTTAAAACATATTTACATCAAAGAGGGTATTTCTTTTGTTCTCATTAAGAAGAATTATGGCAAGTTCATGTAACCAAAATCCCCACCTCAGTTGGTTTGATTTTTTTTTTCAATATATGAGTCATTACCAATGCAGTTTTTAAATTCCCACAAGAAAAGAATATGTACTTAGCTGACAAGCATTTTTTTTCTTTCATAAGCAAAAGGCTAAGCAATTCTCTTCTTCCTATTTTACCCTAAACTCTATTATGATGTGTTGGTTTTTCCTTTAATGCCATCAAAGATTGCTGTTGTTTAGTCTCTAAGCCATGTCTGATGCTTTTTCAACTCCATGGACTGTAGCCCCAAAAGCTCCTCTGTTCATATGATTTCCCAAGCAAGATTACTGGAATGGGTTTCCATTTCCTCCTTCAGGAGATTTCGACTCAGGGATCAAACCTTCATCTCCTGCATTAGCATGCAGATTCTTTAACACAGAGCCACCAGGGAAGCCCTGTCATCAAAGATTATTATAAAGTAAAAGCTAAAAGCCTTCATATAGCTGCTTGTATATATAAAATAAATGAATAACTTCCTTTTCCCCCCTTATTTAGTCAGTATCTAATTTAAGACTCATCTCCCACTTACTGATTTTATTGTTTTTAAAACAACTTTATGATACAACAGAAATTGAATAAAAAGTGAAAATTCTGGAGTTAACTGGGAAAATTTTAAACTATTTAAAAATATTAAGGCAAATTTTATTGTACCAATAAAGTAATTTTAGAAAAATACTTTGATATTTTGTTAATGTCTAAAAATCTTGAGAGTCCCTTGGACTGCAAGGAGATTCAACCAGTCCATCCTAAAGGAGATCAGTCTTGGGTTTTCTTTGGACGAGGAGCTGACTCATTTGAAAAGACCCTGATGCTGAGAAAGATTGAGGGCAGGAGGAGAAGGGGACAATGGACGATGAGATGGTTGGATGGCATCACCGACTCAGTGGACATGGGTTTGAGTGGACTCCGGGAGTTGGTGATGGACAGGGAGACCTGGTGTGCTGCGGTTCATGGGGTCACAAAGAGTTGGACACGACTGAGTGACTGAACTGAACTGAATTTTGCAACTTTCATTTATACAAAATTCCCCATCGTTTTTATATTCCAAAAATACTTATTATAAGTAAATAATAACTTCATTTCACAGTTTTTCATATAACTTTTTTGCTCTTGTGATATCTCTGAATCAATACCTGTCATGAAAAAAGTATTAATAAGTGCTTTATGAGTAGTTAGGATATGAAAGTGTACAGAAGCAGGAAAACTGTAATAAATTTGGCAGCCTGCTTAGATTATTACAAGATAGTTGCGAATTGTATGTAGGCAAAGAGTGAATGAAGTGACACTAGTGGTAAAGAACCCACTTGCCAATGCAGGAGACATAAGAGATGCAGGTTCAGTCCCTGGGTCAGGAATATCCCCTAGAGAAGGAAATGGCAACCCACTCCAGTATTCTTGCCTAGAGAATCCCATGAACCTGAAGGGCTGCAGTCCATAGAGTTGCAAAGAGCTGGACATGACTGAAGTGATTTACCATGCAAAGAGTGAATGTGTTAGTTGCTCAGTCGACCCTGACTCTTTTGTGATCCCATGTACTGAAGCCCACCAAGCTTCTCTGTCTATGTAATTCTCCAGGCAAGAACACTGGGGTGGGTAACCATCCCTTCTCCAGGGAATTGTCCCAACCCAGGGATGGAATGAGGGTCTTTTGCATTACAGTTGGATTCTTTACAGAGGATGAGATGGTTGAATAGCATCACCAATTCTATGGACATGAGTTAAGCAAACTCTGGGAGATACTGAGAGACAAGAAAGCCTTACGTGCTGCAGTTCATGGTGTCATAAAGAGTCAGACACAACTTAGTGAATGAGCAACAACAAAAGAGTGCATAAAAAATTTAAAAAATTTAAATTCATAAATTCATAGCTTCAATTTCTATATTTTTTTAATGTTCTGATGTGGTTATAATTCTGCTTGTTTTAAAATATTTCTTATATAGGAAAATTAAGAACTCTAATTTATAATATTCTTATCTACAATATTCTTGGAGCATTATTTAATTTTCACCTATTTATTCGTTCATCCATTTATCCAGCAACTATTTAATTGAACATGTCTTATATAGTAAGCATTTTTCTAGATTATGGGGGTATAGTAAAGGTAATAAAATAGCCTCTCAAATCTTGTCTTCATTGAAGTCACATTATCATTGACAGGGAGGTTCCTAATTCAATGAGTGTTTATAGCATAGCTCAAAAAGTATTATTCATGTGCATTTCTATATACCTGACTTAATTTAGTTCATCTCCAATTATTTCACTTTTTATGTGGCAACCTTTAGAAAATAAAATATGAATCCCATTATGCTCTTAAAGTTGTTATTAAAAAAAAAAAAACAAAGAAACAAAAATACATGAACACTAACTCAGAGGATAGCAGGATCAACTTACTCTGCTTAACTTGAATGAGGAAATATTTTTTCCCATTTTACAGCTGGAAAATAAGGGACAGGCAAATGTTAAGTAACTTGCCTGAGGTCAGTCAGCGAGGATCAGTTGAGTCTGGGCTGTAACTCACAAGTTCCTGATTCCCTGTGGTTGGGCCACAAGTTCATAGCCGCTAGCTCATAGCAGCTTCTGGAATAGAACGGAGTTTTCCTGTAAGCCCTAGAGAGTTAAGCTGACACATCAACATAAGTGCTTTCAGAAACCAGGCTCCAAGGAAGGTCAGTGACCACAGGTTCTTATTGCTTTAACCTTTCTGTCCACGTTGAGGAAATTCACAACAAGGTAAATCTTGCCAAGAGAAGGAAAGCAAGAAAGATAACTGTAGGAAATGTGCCTAACATTCCATGGGTGAAAATTTAGGGTTCACAAAGTCTGGGAAAATTAACTTTTCTGCAGCAGGAGTTGTGAAATTAAATTTACCCCTCTTGGCAGTTTTCTGACAAATATTTTTGCTTTTTCATTAATCCCAAAATAAACAGTAATAACTCCAAGTTAAAATTAGAGCCAGGCCAGTGAACAGGCTGTGAATCTTTATACCTGAGAGTTTAATGTGCTATAGACTTAAACAGTTAAGCCTGGGAGTCTGAAGAATAATCAACTTGGATTCAGGTGCAGCTAAATCAATTCCAAATACTCTGGCGCACAAAATGCAGGGTTTCCTGATTTGATAGATTGCAGTGCTCTTGGGTGGGCTCAAAAACTACAAGAGAAAAACAAAATTAAATGCTTTTAAATTGACTCAAACCACTGGAGTGCTAACATTCAGCACATGAAAATAAGGACACAGTATTGAAAAGTTGCATTGCAAAAAAAAAAAAAAAAGCACAATAGAACAAAAACAAACTAGGAGGATTCAACTCTCTCAGTCTCTGAAGATACAGATTATCCAGTATGATTACTTGGCTGCTGCAATGGCATTAGAGAAACAGAACAAACAAACATTTCCAGAGAGAGATGGAGTTGCTCACTTAGCAGAATCCTACTCCCTACGGTACAATTAGACATCCAACATATAGAGATCCACTTAACAGCTATTTAAATGCTGATGTATTTAGATGTAATGTGTATCTTTGATGTGCTCAGCACTACTTTAGGTACTGAGAGAAGTGCAATGGACAAAAAAGGAAGAAAACACCCTTTAGGTATAAATTATTCTCATGGACCTTACATATAAATTGTATGAATAAACAAAAGCTAGATAAGAATAAACAAAACATCTATAAAGAAAATCAGGTCAATGATGTCTCTTTTGTTTTGCAGTCACTTAATAACATCTGACTCTTTGTGATCCCATGGACCACAGCACACCAGACTCCTCTGTCCTCCGTCATCACCCAGAGTTTGCTCAAACTCATGTCCATTGAGTTGATTTTGCCATCCAACCATCTCATCCTTTGTCACCCCCATCTGCTCCTGCCCTCAATCTTTCCCAGCATCAGGGTCTCTAGAATATCTATTTGTCATAGACTCAGGGACAGTATTTGGTTATAGGTAGAATTGAGCAGGTATCTTGAAGCCTTCACCTAGGATATAGATTTAGTGTGGGTAGCTACGGGAGGAAGTTACTGATGGAGATAATCAGGGAGAAGGGGGATTAAAGATCCCTAAGTGCTTCCCTGACTTTATCCTCTATATACCCACTCTGTCCTCTGGCTGAGTGTATTTAATATTTTTGATAAATTGTTAGGTATAAGATTTCTTCTGCCGTTATATTGACAGAGAAGGAAAAAACAACCGTTGGCCACTTTTATCACGTTTCCTGTGCTTTCTATAAAAATAAACATTGTTTTCTAAGAGAGTTAAAATGATATCACTAAAAATCTAGAAGTCAGGCTTTCCCTGGTAGCCAGTGGTTAAGAATCTGCCTTCCAATGCAGGGGATGCAAGTTCGATCCCTGGTTGGGGAATCAAGATCCCACCTGCCATGGGGCTACTAAGCCCAATGCACTGCAACTACTGGACCTACATGCTCTAAAGCCTCTGGCCCACAACAAGAGAAGCCTGCTTGAAGCAACTAGAGAAAGCCCGTGCACTGTAATGAAAGAACCAGCAAAGCAAGGGAAAGAAAGAAAAATCTCAGAGCCATCACTCCTGTACACAGCTATCAAGTACTTTTAGCTGGTATTTGTTTTTTCAGCTCTTACCATACACATCACCTTAAGGTACAAAGATTGTGACTAAGCCTATAACACATTCCTGTGGCCCCCTTTTGCTACCTAGCATTTTGTCTTAGGTCTTCCCAGGTGGTACTAGTGGTAAAGAACCTGCGTACCTGCCAATGCAGGAGACATAAGAGACGTGGGTTCTAGCCCTGGATTGGGAAGATCTCCTGGAGGAAGGCATGGCAAACTCCTCCAGTTTTCTGGCTTGGAGAATCCCCATGAACAGAGGAGCCTAGTGGGCTACAGTCCATGGGGTCACAAAGAGTCAGAAAAAAATTCTAGATGATGTAATGCCTTCAATTTTAACTCTACTGTCTGGCACCAATCAACTTAGCACACACTGCCTCTTGCACTCTGTACTCATAGCTCCAGCTGAACCTTGCTCTTTCATTCACTCCCCCTGGAATATAACCTATTGCATAGCTTTCCTCCCTCCCTCCCTTCTTCCAACTTCTTTCCTTCTTCGTTAATCACTCTCTACTTTCTTTCTCCATTTTTTTCTTTCATTTCCTTTTCTTTCCTTCTTTTTTTCTCATCACCTATCCTCTCCTCTCCTCTCTTCTCTCTTTTCCATCCCTTTATTTCTTTCTCCCTTCTTCCATCCCTCCCTCTTTTCTTTCTTTCCATTTTCCCTTCTTTTGTTCTTTTTTTTTATTTATTTATTTTGATCTTCATTAAGACACCTCAGGCACCAAGTCACTTTACATAGGTTTAACATCAACCTCACTGAGTAACACAGAGAAAAAAACCATGGATACTACTGGTTTTCTCTTTTATGGCTTGGCTGAGATTAAAAAACAAACAAACAAAAAAATGACAACACACTCAGGTGCTGAGAGACTGAGAAGCAGGAATTTATATCATTGGATTACATTAGTAATATTTGGTAAAACCTATGCAGAGAGCAATTTGGTTATAGCTACTGCAAGTGAAGATGAACATGACCAGTGAAAAACCAATGCTGCTTTTTAAGACTTATTTAGTATCTTACAAATATATGCACACATATGCAATAAATGCTTATTCTTTGTAGGGTGTTTGCTTTACTTTGCTTTTCAGCATAGCAAAGATTTATATAGTATTTATCAAAAGAGACTTTAGATTAATGAATTTCACACATGGAATACATCTGACTAAATAAATATGACACATGTATTTACATAATTAAATATGATTATTTTTTAAACAAAATTAAATAATACTTATTCATCAGTTTAAAAAAGAGCAAAATAACTTTCTGTGTTAAAGTGGAAGCATATATCCAAGATATATTGATTAGAAAACTGAAACAACAATAACAAAAACCAAAGTGCAGAAAAACATATATATACTACAATTTTCTGAAAAAAAAAAAACCTGGAGAAATTAAATATATATTTAAATTTACTTGTATATCCATGGATATATTCTGCAAGAGTAGGCAAGAAGTTGGAAACATAGCTATTAAAGAAGGGAATTGGAGAAGACTAGCAGGGGATCTTTTCACTAAGTACCCTTCTGAAATTACGAAAATTGAAAATGTATTTTTGAAGAAAGAAGTTCTTACTAAACACTCACCTGAACTGTTTTTCCTGTCACCATATGCTTCAGTTACTGAAAATTAATGTGGATTTCATCACTAAGCACTAAGTGTTTCTTCAGCATGATGGTGATCAAAAAGTCCAGAAACTCCTAGGACTTATTTCAGATTTCAAGAGTTACATGTTCTGGTGTCTTGGCAGATTTTCAACATCATTTCAGTGCTTCTTCACATGACTCTAGCTCTGACAGGATGTGGCAAACTTGCCACGTTTTGTGGACCACTGCGTGTTCAGGAATCTTCCATTCGTCACTGAATATTTCTTCATGTCGGTATTTTTGTTTTTGAAAATTACCAAAAACTGAAGACACATTAGACCTCTAAAAATTCCAAAGACCTATGATTCTAAGGTGGTTTCCAAAGGAAAATAACAGTAAACACGAAGGGAAAAATTGATGACATAGCATTCTTGATATAATCCATTATGATTTTTGTTTAAAAGGCAACATATACATTTTTGTGAATTACAAATTTGACAGATAGTCAAGCATCATTCTGAATATGAAGAGAAAAATTTGTTTTTGGGGGCAGTTTTCATTTTTATAAAGACACTTAAATCAAAAAGAAAGCTACTATTACATGGAAATTTTATGTTCTTGCTTATATTTTCTTCATACACATTTTTCAATGAAATTTTTTTTTCCTTTGGACTGAAGGATTTAACTTAAATTTTCAATCTTTCTAGAAAATTTCCAGGGAATATTTTATTTTGCTTGGCATTATGTAAGCACTGGGAATATTTACTGAGTAGGAACCAAACCACAAAGTTCTACAGCCAACTTCAAACTGAATTAACTCCTAGAAGCTTCAATATAGCAAATTTTGTATGTGATTTCTTTTGAATTACTTATCCTCTTGTTTATATATCTCACTGCAGTAAATTTGAATGCAAAACTGTATATATGCAACAAAATTGGAAAAAAAAATTTAAATTATACGTGAAAACTATTTATGAATTACATTTCTGTTTCATCAAAGATCAAAGGAAAACATACTAACCATATCTTGATCTTAGTAAATATAAAGTTTGATAATACACTGCCATAAATTATTTAAAGTTTAAAAATCATTCTTTCTGGTAATTTGATGATTTTACCATGAATTGCCTTCCCTTTTAATTGCTTGCTAGTGTTTAAACTAATTTTAAACACATACATATGTATTTACCTTTTATTCTTTGTAACTAAATTTTCAGCCATACTGAGAAATGAAGATTATCCTACCTAAAATTAATTCTTTCATTTCACTTCTTAATCCTAATTCTGTTGATGGTTTAGGATTATACTTTAGGATAATTTCAGAATTTCTAAAAATAGATACATACAAAAATATCATTTTTAAAGATATACATGTAGTTCTAATATGTAAAAAAACATATTTTAAAGGGGTTGTGATATTTGAGAATTTTTTTTGCATGAGGTGGAGGATATAATTAAAGGATGAGCAACATTCATGTATCATGACCAAATTTCAGACAGCAGTGGAAGCCATGTTCTTGTGAATTGGGATTATTACTTTTTAGTAGGGGAATTACATTTTGTTAGTCTCTTCCTAACTTCTTGAAAACATGTTAAGGATCAGTGTATCCTAGACTTCTAATTCTCATTTTAATTATTGTTATTTAGTGGCTAAGTCATGTCTGACTCTATTACAACTCCACGGATTTTAGCCTGCTAGGCTCCTCTGTCCATGGGATTTCCCAGGCAAGAATACTGGAAAGGGCGAATATTTCCTTTTCCTGGGGATCTTCCTGACTCAGGTATTAAACCCAGTAGATGTGTTTAAATACAACCCACTACTTGAAATATTCCCATTGAAAGGACTCTCTTAGCTTTAATGGCAGCAGTCTTAGCAGAAGACACAGCCATCACTGTTGTATTCCCCTCTGATTTAGGGGATCAACTTCACCACTATAACTAGAGTTTCACCTTTTTTCTGGATCACCTCTTCTTTCAGAAAGACTCAAAATTTTCTGTCTGCCTCTGCCACTGGACAGAATTAACCCCTGCCATGTTGCTTAGCTGCCATAGCCATGGCCTCAACTCTGGTACTGAGAAGCCCAGCTCACTAATGCTAAATATCCCCTGCTCATCTTGTAATGTGATAGATACTAGATACTATTGTATCCAAATATGTCTAGAATGGCCTGATGTCCAGTAGAAATGACAAACAGAAAAAAAGAGCTAGTGGCTATTTGGCTAAGAGAATCAGGAATACAAGAAGAGAAAGTGGTGGCCCATCTCCATCTTTGCTAGTGTCTGAGATTACCACCAGATCCAGAGAATCAGTACAGCTCTGAAGGGAATAATGGTCCAAAATCAATAGCTAGTGCCTCTGTGCTCCTATTAGTACACTGAAAAATGAATCATTCAGATCTAGTGATCTACACAGTCAATGGCTTTAGCACAGTCAATGAAGCAGAAGTAGGTGTTTTTCTGAAACTCTCTTGCCTTTTTGAAGATCCAGTGGATGTTGGCAATTTGATCTCTGCTTCCTCTGCCTTTTCCAAATCCAGCCTGAACATCTGAGAGTTCTCGGTTGAAGTTCTACTGTTGAAGTCTGGCTTGGAGAATTTTGAGCATTACTTTGCTAGCCTGTGAGATGAGTGCAATTGTGTGGTAGTTTGAATATTCTTTAGCATTGCCTTTCTTTGGGATTGGAATGAAAACTGACCTTTCCCAGTCCTGTGGCCACAGCTGAGTTTTCCAAATTTGCTGACATATTGAGTGCAGTGAGAAATGCTGGGCTGGAGGAAGCACAAGTTGGAATCAAGATTGCCAGGAGAAATATCAATAACCTCAGATATGCAGATGACACCACTTTTATGGCAGAAAGTGAAGAAGAAAAGAGCCTCTGGATGAAAGTAAAAGAGGAGAGTGAAAAAAGTTGGCTTAAAGCTCAACATTCAGAACACGAAGATCATGGCATCTGGTCCCATCACTTCATGGGAAATAGATGGGGAAACAGTGGAAACAGAGGCTGACTTTATTTCTCTGGTCTCCAAAATCACTGCAGATGGTGACTGCAGCCATGAAATTAAAAGACGCTTACTCCTTGGAAGAAAAGTTATGGCCAACCTAGACAGTATATTGAAAAGCAGAGACATTACTTTGCCAACAAAGGTCCATCTAGTCAAGGCTATGGTTTTTCCAGTAGTCATGTATGGATGTGAGAGTTGGACTACAAAGAAAGCTGAGCACCGAAGAATTGATGCTTTGAACTGTGGTGTTGGAGAAGACTCTTGAGTGTCCCTTGGACTGCAGGGAGATCCAACCAGTCCATCCTAAAGGAGATCAGTACTGGGTGTTCTATGGAAGGACTGATGTTGAAGATGAAACTCCAATACTTTGGTCACCTGATGTGAACAACTGACTCATTTGAAAAGACCTTGATGCTGGGAAAGATTGAGGACAGGAAGAGAACGAGATGACAGAGGATGAGATGGTTGGATGGCATCACCGATACAATGGACATGAGTTTGGGTAGACTTCAGGAGTTGGTGATGGACAGGGAGGCCTGGCTTACTGCAGTTCATGGGATTGCAGAGTCGGACACGACTGGGCAACTGAGCTGAACTGAACTGGAGTGCGGTGCTTAAACTTCATCATCTTTTAGGATTTGAAAAAGCTCAGCTAGAATCCCATCACCTCCACTAGCTTTGTTCTTAGTGATGCTTCCTAAGGCACACTTGACTTCACATTCCAGGATGTCTGGCTCTAGGTGAGCAATCACACCACTGGGGCTATCTGCATCATTAAAATTTCTTTTGTATAGTTCTTCTGTGTACTCTTTCCATCTCTTCTAACATCTTCTGCATCTGTTAGGCCATACAGTTTCTGTCCTTTATTGTGCCCATCTTGGCATGAAATGTTCACTTGATATTTCTAATTTTCTTGAAGAGCTCTCTAGTCTTTACCACTCTATTTTTTTAATCTATTTCTTTGCATTGGTCATTTAGGAAAGCTTTCTTATCTCTCCTTGCCATTCATTTGAACTCCACATTCAGATGGATATATCTTTCCTTTTCTCTTTTGCCTTTAGCTTCTCTTCTTTTCTCAGCTATTTGTGAGACCTCCTCAGACAGCCATTTTGCATTTCTTCTTCTTGGGGATGATTTTGATCACCACCTCCTGTACAGTGTTACAAATCTCATTTATAGTTCTTCAGGCACTCTATCAGGTCTAATCCCTTTAATCTATTTGTCACTTCCATTGTATAATTGTAAGGAATTTGACCTGAATGGTCTAGTGGTTTTCCCCACTTTCTTCAATTTAAGTCTGAATTTAGCGATAAGGACTTCATGATCTGATCCACAGTCAGATCCCAGTCTTGTTTTTGCTGACTGTATAGAGCTTCTCCACCACTGACTGCAAAGAATATAATCAATCTGATTTTGGTGTTGACCATCTGGTGATGTCCATGTGTAGAGTCTTCTCTTGTGTTGTTGGAAGAAGGTTTTTGCTGTTATCATTGTGGTCTCTTGGCAAAACTCTGTTAGCCTTTGTCCTGCTTCATTTTGTATTTCAAGGCCAAACTTTCCTGTTACTTCAGGTATCTCTTGACTTCCTACTTATACCTGATGAAATATGGGCGGAGGTTCACGACATTATATGGAGACAGAGATCAAGACCATCCCTATGGAAAAGAAATGCAAAAAAGCAAAATGGCTGTCTGGGAAGGCCTTACAAATAGCTGTGAAAAGAAGAGAAGTTAAAAGCAAAGGAGAAAAGGAAAGATATACCCATTTGAAGGCAGAGTTCCAAAGAAGAGTAAGGAGAGATAAGAAAGCCTTCCTCAGTGATCAGTGCAAAGAAATAGAGGACAAAATAGAATGGGAAAGACTAGAGATCTCTTCAAGAAAATTAGAGATACCAAGGGAATACTTCATGCAAAGATGGGCTCGATAAAAGACAAAAATGGTATGGACCTAACAGAAACAGAAGATATTAAGATGAGGTGGCAAGAATACACAGAAGAACTGTACAAAAAAGATCTGCATGACAAAAATAATCACGATGGTGTGATCACTCACCTAGAGCCAGACATCCTGGAATGTGAAGTCAAGTGGGCCTTAGAAAGCATCACTACGAACAAAGCTAGTGGAGGTGATGGAATTCCAGTTGAGCTATTTCAAATCCTGAAAGATGATGCTGTGAAAGTGCTGCACTCAATATGCCAGCAAATTTGGAAAACTCAGCAGTGGCCACAAGACTGGAAAAGGTCAGTTTTCATTCCTATCCCAAAGAAAGACAATGTCAAAAAATGCTCAGACTACCACACAATTGTACTCATCTCACACGCTAGTAAAGTAATACTCAAAATTCTCCAAGCCAGGCTTCAGCAATACATGAACTGTGAACTTCCAGATGTTTCAGCTCGCCTTAGAAAAGGCAGAGGAACCAAAGATCAAATTGCTAACATCCACTGGATCATTGAAAAAGGAAGAAAATTCCAGAAAAACATCTATTTCTGCTTTATTGACTATGCCAAAGTCTTTAATTGTGTAGGTCACAATAAACTGTGGAAAATTTTGAAAGACATGGGCATACCAGATCACCTGACCTTCCTCTTGAGAAACTTGTTTGCAGGTCAGGAAGCAACAGTTAGAACTGGTCACAGAAAAACAGACTGGTTCCAAATAGGAAAAGGTGTATGTCAAAGCTGTATATTGTCACCCTGTTTATTTAACTTATATGCAGAGTACATTATGAGAAACGCTGGGCTGGAAGAAGCACAAGCTGGAATCAAGATGACCGGGAGAAATATCAATAACCTCAGATATGCAGATGATACCACCCTTATGGAAGAAAGTGAAGAAGAAAAGAGTCTCTTGATGAAAGTGAAAGTGGAGAGTGAAAAAGTTGGCTTAAAGCTCAACATTCAGAAAATGAAGATCATGGCATCTGGTCCCATCACTTCATGGGAAATAGATGGAGAAACAGTAGAAACCTTGTCAGACTTTATTTTTTTTTGGGGGGGGGAGGCTCCAAAATCACTGCAGATTGTGACTGCAGCCATGAAATTAAAAAAGACACTTACTCCTTGGAAGAAAAGTTTGACCAGCCTAGATAACGTATTAAAAAGCAGGAATATTATTTTGTCCACAAAGGTCCGTCTAGTCAATGCTATGATTTTTTAAGTGGCCATGTATGGATGTAAGAGTTGGACTGTGAACAAAGCTGAGTGCTGAAGAATTGAAGCTTTTGAAATGTGGTGTTGTAGAAGACTCTTGAGAGTCCCTTGGACTGCAAGGAGATCCAACCAGTCCATTCTAAAGGAGATCACCCCTGGGATTTCTTTGGAAGGAATGATGCTAAAGCTGAAACTCCAGTACTTTGGCCACCTCATGAGAAGAGTTGACTCATTGGAAAAGACTCTGATGCTGGGAGGGATTGGGGCATGAGGAGAAGGGGATGACAGAGGATGAGATGGCTGGATGGCATCACCAACTCAATGGACATGACTTTGAGTGAACTTCGGGAGTTGGTGATGGATAGCTGGCATGCTACAATTCATGGGGTTGCAAAGAGTCGGACAGGACTGAGCAACTGAACTGAACTCTACTGAACTGATGATATAGGATGGTTTGCCTTCAAAACGAACATAGACCATTCTATCGTTTTTGATACGTACCCAAGTACTGCATTTCAGACTCTTGAGTATGAGGACTACTCCATTTCTACTAAGTGAATCTTGCCCACAATAATAGCTGTAATGGTCATCTGAATTAAATTCACCTGCTGCTGCTGCTGCTAAGTTGCTTCATTCATGTCCGAATTTACCTACAAAGAGTTAAAAATGATTCTATTTTTTCCATATCCTCACCAACATTAATCACTTGTTTTTATGATGATAGTTGTTCTATCAAGCATAATGTGATATCTCATTGTGTTTGATTTGCAAGCGCAGGCAGCTGCTACGGCTCATAAGCATGGCATACAGGAGCTACCCCGCATCCGAGGTCATGGGCGGTGGCTGAGAGTGCCAGGCTGTGACAGTGCAGGAGCAGTCGAGAGGAGTTACCCCATGTCCAAGGTCAGGGATGGTAGTCAGGAGGAGCTATCCTACGCCTAAAGTCAGGGGCAGGGGCCGCGAAGAGCAACCCCAAGTCCAAGGAGTGGTGGCTGTGCGGGTGCAGGAGGGCCTAGAGGAGCTACGCCAAGTTCAAGGTCAGGAGGGGCGGTGGTGAAGAGATACCCCTTCGTCCAAGGTAAGGAGCAGCAGCTATGTTTTGCTGGAGCAGCCATGAAGAGACACCTCACATCCAAGGTAAGAGAAACCCAAGTAAGACAGTAGTTGTTGCAGGAGGGCATCAAAGGGCAGACACACTAAAACCATAATCAGAGTAAACTAGTCAGTCTAATCACACTAGGACCACAGCCTTGTCTAACTCAGTGAAGCTAAGCTATGCCCTGTGGAGCCACCCAAGATGGGCGGGTCATGGTGGAGCGGTCTGACAGAATATGGTCCACTGGAGAAGGGAATGGCAAACCACTTCAGTATTCTTACCTTGAGAGCCCCATGAACAGTATGAAAAGGCAAAATGATAGGATACTGAAAGAGGAACTCCCCAGGGCAGTAGGTGCCCAATATGCTACTGGAGATCAGTGGAGAAATAACTCTAGAAAGAATGAAGGGATGGAGCCAAAGCAAAAACAATACCCAGCTGTGGATGTGACTGGTGATAGAAGCAAGGTCCAATGCTGTAAAGAACAATATTGCTTAGGAACCTAGAATGTCAGGTCCATGAATTGGAAGTGGTCAAACAGGAGATGGCAAGAGTGAAGGTCGACATTCTAGGAATCAGTGAACTAAGATGGACTGGAATGGGTGAATTTAACTCAGATGACCATTGTATCACTACTGTGGGCAGGAATCCCTTAGGAGACATGGAATAGCCATCATGATCAACAAAAGAATCCAAAATGCAGTACTTGGATGCAATCTCAAAAATGACAGAATGATCTCTGTTCATTTCCAAGGCAAAACATTCAATATCACAGTAATCCAAGCCTATGCCCTAACCAGTAACTCTGAAGAAGCTGAAGTTGAACAGTTCTATGAAGACCTACAAGACCTTTTAGAACTAACACCCAGAAAAAATGTCCTTTTCTTTATAGGGGACTGGAATACAAAAGTAGGAAGTCAAGAAACACCTGGAGTAACAGGCAAATTTGGCCTTGGAATATGGAATGAAGCAGGACAAAGGCTAAGAGAATTTTGCCAAGAGAAAGCACTGGTCATAGCAAACACCCTCTTCCAACAACACAAGAGAAGACTCTACACATGGACATCACCAGATTGTCAACACCGAAATCAGATTGATTATATTCTTTGCAGCCAAAGATGGAGAAGCTCTATACAGTCAACAAAATCAAGACCAGGAGCTGACTGTGGCTCAGATCATGAGCTCCTTATTGCCAAATTCAGACTTAAATTGAAGAAAGTAGGGAAAACAACTAGACTATTCAGGTATGACCAAAATCAAATCCCTTATGATTATACAATGGAAGTGAAGAATAGATTTAAGGGCCTAGATCTGATAGATAGAGTGCCTGATGAACTCTGGATGGAGGTTCGAGACACTGTACAGGAGGCAGGGATCAAGACCATCCCCATGGAAAATAAATGAAAAAAAGCAAAATGGCTGTCTGGGGAGGCCTTACAAATAGCTGTGAAAAGAAGAGAAGTTAAAAGCAAAGGAGAAAAGGAAAGATATACCCATTTGAAGGCAGAGTTCCAAAGAAGAGTAAGGAGAGATAAGAAAGCCTTCCTCGTTGATCAGTGCAAAGAAATGGAAAACAACAGAATGGGAAAGACTAGAGATCTCTTCAAGAAAATTAGAGATACCAAGGAAACATTTCATGCAAAGATGGGCTTGATAAAGGACAGAAATGATATGGACCTAACAGAAGCAGAAGGTATTAAGACGAGGTGGCAAGAATATACAGAAGAACTGTACAGAAAAGATCTTCATGACAAAAATAATCACAATGGTGTGATCACTCACCTAGAGCCAGACATCCTGGATGTGAAGTCAAGTGGGCCTTAGGAAGCATCACTACAAACAAAGCTAGTGGAGGTCATGGAATTCCAGTTGAGCTATTTCAAATCCTGAAAGATGATGCTGTGAAAGTGCTGCACTCAATATGCCAGCAAATTTGGACAACTCAGCAGTGGCCACAGGACTGGAAAAGGTCAGTTTCATTTCTATACCAAGGAAACGCAATGTCAAAAAATGCTCAAACTACCGCACAATTGCACTCATCTCATATGCTAGTAAAGTAATGCTCAAAATTCTGCAAGCCAGGCTTTGGCAATATGTGAACTGTGAACTTCCAGATGTTTAAGCTGGTTTTAGAAAAGGCAAGGAACCAGAGATAAAATTGCCAACATCCACTGGATCATTGAAAAAGCAAGAGAGTTCCAGAAAAACATCTATTTCTGCTTTATTGACTATGCCAAAGCCTTTGACTGTGTGGATCACATAAACTATGGAAAATTCTGAAAGACATGGGCATACCAGACCACCTGACCTGTCTCTTGAAAAACCTATATGCAGGTCAGGAAGCAACAGTTAGAATTGGACATGGAACAACAGACTGGTTCCAAATAGGAAAAGGAGTACTTCAAGGCTGTATGTTGTCACCCTGCTTATTTAACTTATATGCAGAGTACATCATGAGACACACTAGGCTGGAAGAAGCACAAGCTGGAATCAAGATTGCCAGGAGAAATATCAATAACCTCAGATATGCAGATGACACCACCCTTTTGGCAGAAAGTGAAGAGGAACTAAAAAGCCTCTTGATGAAAATGAAAGAGGAGAGTAAAAAAGTTTGCTTCAAGTTCAACATTCAGAAAATGAAGATCATGGCATCTGGTCCCATCATTTCGTGGGAAATAGATGAGGAAACATTGGAAACAGTGTCAGACTTTATTTTTTGGGGCTCTAAAATCACTGCAGATGGTGACTGTAGCCATGAAATTAAAAGATGCCTACCCCTTGGAAGAAAAGTTATGACCAACCTAGATAGCATATTCAAAAGCAGAGACATTACTTGGCCAACAAAGATCCGTCTAATCAAGGCGATGGTTTTTCCTGAGGTCATGTATGGATGTGAGAATTGGAATGTGAAGAATGCTGAGCACCGAAAAATTTATGCTTTTGAACTGTGGTGTTGGAGAAGACTCTTGAGAGTCCCTTGGAGTGCACTTAGATCCAACCAGTCCATTCTAAAGGAGATCATTACTGGGTGTTCTTTGGAAGGAATGATGCTAAAGCTGAAACTCCAGTAGTTTGGCCACCTCATGTGAAGAGTTGACTCATTGGAAAAGACTCTGTTGCTGGGAGGGATTGGGGGCAGAAGGAAAAGGGGACTACAGAGGATGAGATGGCTGGATGGCATCACTGACTCAATGGACATGAGTTTGAGTGAACTCCAAGAGATGGTGATGAACAGCGAGGCCTGGCATGCTGTGATTCATGGGGTCACAAATAGTTGGACACAACTGAGCGACTGAACTGCAAATGATTAGCCAGCAATATTGAGCATCTTTTCATGTACCTGTTGGCCATTTGGGATAACATTTATTCTTTTTTTTTTCATATTTTGATTGTATTTTTTTTTACTCTTCAGTTTTATGACTCTATATATTTTTAATATGAACCCCTTATCAGTATATGACTCCCAGCCCTAAGGTAGGCTTCTTATTTGGTTTATTATTTCCATTGCTCTGTGAGGCTCTTTAGCTTGAGGTAGTCCTGCTGATTAATTTTTACTTTTATTGTGTTTTAGCACAATACCCAAAAAAACATTGCCAAGATCTGTGGCATAAAACTTTTCCCCTACATGTGTTTTATTTAGATTATAGTTGCTTTATAGTGCTATACTAGTCTTTTGTTCTACAGCAAAGGAAATCAGCCATACATATAAATATATACCCTCATTTCGGCTTTCCTTCCTGTCTTCATCACCACACAGCACAAAGTGAAGTTTCCTATGCTATACAGTAGGTTCTCATTAGTTATCTATTTTATACATAGTAGTGTGTGTGTGTGTGAATGTGTGTGTGTGTGTGTGTGTGTGTGTAGTTCCCTGGAAGCTAAGCTGTTAAAGAATCTGCTTGCAATTCAGGAGACCCTGGTTCAATTCCTGGGTTGAGAATATTCCCTGAAGGATGGCATGGCAACCCACTCCAGTATTCTTGCCTGGAGAATCCCTATGGACAGAGGAGTCTGACAGGCTGCAGTTCATGGGGTCATAAAGAGTCAGACACGACTGAGACTAAGCACAGCATATAAATATATATATATATATATATATATATATATATATATATACACACAGATATATGTCAATCAATCTCCAATTTCATCCCATCTCTGTTGGTATCTATAGGTCCATATGTTTGTTCTCTATGTCTGTGTGTCTATCTCTCCTTTGCAAATAAGATCCTTTATATAATTTTTTTGATTCTACATATATGTCTTAATATATGGTTTTTTTATGACTTCATTCTGTATGACAGTCTCTAGGTCCATCAATGTCTCTGCAACTTGCACAACTTTGTTCCTTTTAATGGCTGAGTAATACTCCATTATATTTGTGTGTATAACCACATCTTCTTTATCTATTCCTGTGTTTACGGACTGTAAGATTGCTGTCATGTCCTGTCTATTGTAATTAGTGCTGTGATGAACTTGAGGTACATGTATCTTTTTGAATTATCTTTTCTCCTAGATTTGAGGTTTAAATTCTTACATTTAAGTCTTTAATGCATTTTTAGCTAATTTCTGAGACTGGCATATGACATGAGTACAGTGCCTATCCAGTTTTCCCAGAACTCTTTAGTAGACTATCCTTTCCCCTTCAAGTAATCTTGGCTCCCTTGTCAGGAGAGAGTTTACTGTGGGTTTTCAGTCCTGCTCCGTTAGTCAAAGTCTCTTTTTTATATCAGTTATCACACTGATTTTGTAATCAGGAAATGTGTTGCCTTCAGTTTCATACTTCTGTCTCATTATTGCCTTGGCAGTTCAGGGTCTTTTTTGACGCCATACAAATTGTAGGATTGTTTTCTCTGTTTATACAAAAAAATACTATTGGAGTTTTGATAGGGGTTGCATTAAATCTATAGATATCTTTAGGGAGTATGGGCATTTTAACACAATTCTTATTCATGAACATTTTCCATTGTTTGTATTTTCTTCAATTTCTTTCACCAATTCTTGTTTTCAGTGTACAGATATTTCACTTCCTTGGTCAAATTTATTCTTAAATATGTGTTATTTTGTGTGCTAATATGAATCTGTTCAGTTCAGTACAGTTGCTCAGTCATATCCGGCTCTTTGTGACCCCATGAACTGCAGCATGCCAGGTCTCCCTGTCCATCACCAACTGCAGGAGTTTACTCAAACCCATGTCCATTGGCATGGTGATGCCATCCAACCATCTCATCCTCTGCTGTCCCCTTCTCCTCCTGCCCTCAATCTTTTCCAGCATCAGGGTCTTTTCAAATGAGTTAGTTCTTTGTATCAGGTGGCCAAAGTATTGGAGTTTCAGCTTAACATCAGTCTTTCCAAAGAACACCCAGGACTTTAGGATGGACTGGTTGTATCTCCTTGCAGTTCAAGGGACTCTCAAGAGTCTTCTCCAACACCAAAATTCAGAAGCATCAATACTTCGGCACTCAGCTTTCTTTATAGTCCAACTCTCACATCCATACATGACTACCAGAAAAACCATAGCCTTGAATAGATGGACCTTTGTTGACAAACTAATGTCTCTGCTTTTTAATATGCTGTCTAGGTTGGTCATAATTTTCCTTCCAAGGAGTAAGAGTCTTTTAATTTCATGGCTGCAATCAATTCAAGGCCTTAAAAACAGTTTCAGAGTCCCATATTTGAAAAATCTATGTCCACAAATCTCATTCTAAGAGTTTTATCCATTTTTTGATACTAGGGATAAGAAGAAATTTTGCTTTCAGACCAGTTTGTCTTTCTAATTTCTAATTATTTCTAGTTCTGATAATAAACTCAGCATTATTTTAGCTGGTATCTCCTTTTTCATATCTTATCAAAGAAAAGAAAAGAAACTGAATCATATTTTGAACATTCTGTCTGGAAATTGTCTTGGCAGGGTTTGCTGGATAATTCTGCTAGGTGTTTTGATGTCATAGTATCCCGAAGTAATTTTTTCCTCTGCTGTATCAATCTTCATTAATAAACTTCATCTATCATTTTTCAGACCTCAACCAACAGCTAGCCAATCATGAGAGGCAAAGCTATCTAGCAAATAATGTCATCTATCTAGAGATATGAATGAGCCCAGCTAAGAACAGCAGAGGAACTTCATAGCAAAGTCCAGTCAAAATTGCAGATACACAATTTTATGAGCTAAACAGTTTTTTTAATTAATAATTTTTTACTGAAGGATTGTTGCTTTACAGAATTTTGCTTTTTTCTGTCAAACTTCAACATGAATCAGCCATAGGTATACATATTCCCCCTCCCTTTTAAACATTAAGTTTTGTAGTGAGTTTTTACTTAGATAGTGAAAATATTTTTCTAATTACACTATTTTCACTTCAACATTCTAGCTCTAATGCATTGTCTATTAATTTTGCTTATACTTTCTTTTCTATGGCATGACATAAGTCTCTGAAATCATGTAGATTTGTTTTTGAAGGTTGGTTCTATCAGTTATTAGCTATGGGCAATAGGACATGTTAATTAACTTTTTGGATTTTCAATATTCTTAACCATAAAATAGGGATGCTCCTTCCCACATAGAGTTTATATTATGATTAGTAAATGAAGATATGTAAAATACCTGAAATATAGTAACCACTTAATAAATATTAGTCTCTCTTATTCTTTCAGCCTTAAATAAGTGTTATAGTAGATGAAAAAGTAGCCACAGTTTTTTAAGGGTGTATGCACACCCTTTTACAATATGACTTTGCTGTTCCTCTCAGAAAATGATAGGGTATGATTCTTCACTTTCTTGAATTTAGTCAAACTTTTTGACTTATGGTGCTTCCCTGATAGCTCAGTTGGTAAAGAATCTGCCTGCAATGCAGGAGACCCTAGTTCAATTCTGGGGTCGGGAAGATCTCCTGGAGAAGAGATAGGCTAATATATTGTAGAAGTGATGTTGTAGAGTTTCAATGACAAGCTTTAGGAAACCTAGCATTCTCACACTGTTAGAAACCAGTCATCAGTCCAAGTTGGCCTTGAAAGAAAACTGCACTGGCCTTGTTGATAGCTTGAGCCAACTTCCAGACATATAAGTGAGGCCATCCGGGACCAACCAGCCCCCAACCAGCCTGCTCCCTGACCACAAATGCATGAGTGATCCCAGATGACACCACATGAAGCAAATATGAGATGGCCCAGCTGAGCCTTACCCTAATTACGTACTTACAGAATCATCAGCACATACATTTTTTTGTTGTTTGTTTTACCACTGACTTTAAGAGTATTTTTCCATACACCAAAAGCTAATTGAAATATATTTACAGTATGCATTGTTAATATATCTGGTATCATATTTTTAACAATTAGACAAGTGTGATAACCTTATGTTTAAAAAGGGAATGTCACACATTCAACTCTTTGAACTGTTAAAAAGATGCAAAATGATAATATATGGAAAAGTACTTTATAGACTACAAATGTATTCAACTATTTATCAATTTCCAACCACTTTTTAATGCACATTTCATGCAATTGTTCTATGCTTATTTATATCATTGCTTGTTGGTAGTTTATATTATTTATATCATTGCTGAACGTTACAATATTCAGTAAGAAACTTGGTACCAAGAAAAAGCTTCAGCAGTAGTAGTAGACACAGACAAGTAACGAGTAAATGAAAATGTTATAGGACAAATTCTCAAGTATAGTACTGTTGCCTGCAAGCAGGAGAGGTGTCTAAACTAGTGTTATAGGGATAGCAAAAAAAATTCATCATGGTGGTAAAAATTATCAAAAACCTATAAAGCAGAATCGTTCTTATTTGTGAGGAAAAGATTACACAGTGGAGGTACGGACATTATGAACACACTGCTGCTGCTGCTGCTGCTGCTGCTGCTAAGTCGCTTCAGTCTGTGCAACCCCATAGACGGCAGCCCACCAGGCTCCCCCATCCCCGGGATTCTCCAGGCGAGAACACTGGAGTGGGCTGCCATTTCCTTCTCCAAAGCATGAAAGTGAAAAGTGAAAGTGAAGTCGCTCAGTCGTGTCCGACTCCTAGCAACCCCATGGACTGCAGCCTACCAGGCTCCTCCGTCCATGGGATTTGCCAGGCAAGAGTACTGGAGTGGGGTGCCATTGCCTTCTCCGATGCACACACTACAATGGAACATATCCGATCTATAAGATATTAAGTAGAATAAGTGGTCATAATTGTGCAGTATTCAATGGGGATAAGTTAATACTATGTTTTTCTTCTCCTTTCCAAATCAGGGTCCATAAATTGATAGCTATAAGATGATGCAGCCTGAAACAACAGTTTATTATGAAAGAAGCTGGATTGAAGATACGATTTAAAAACTTGATCAAATGTTTAAAATCTCCACTATCTTACGCAGTGTCTACTGCAATCACAGGCAAAACTAAGGCAATTATGGTTTCTCTCACAGATATAGACCTTTCCTCACTAAGATTAATGCAAGACAAGAGAGCAAAAACAAATTTGTGTCACACGAGAAGAGGAGTAGGGAAGGGGTTGGTAGAGGTATGCTCAATTTCTTCCCCCCAAGCTTACCCTTCAGTTAAGTCATTTTTGCCATGGAGAGAAGTGAATGACAATTATGGAGAAAAGTCAGAAATGTTATTCAAGATGAAAACTCTTCCATCTATAAACATGAAACTCAAGAAATCAAGATAAGTTGTTAATAATAAATACATGGATATCTCAAGTGAGATTAGGCAAAATAATTCACAAAATTAAAGAAGGAAATGTTAGCAATAAAAATAAAATTTAGCTTAATGGAAATGTTCAATTGAAGATAACTATCACAAGTGTAAGTTTCAGTGAATAGCTGTGCTTGGAATTTTCAAGATCCCCTCTCATTTGTTCTGATCTGCCTAGCTTAGATTCAATTCAGTTCAGTCACTCAGTCGTGTCCGATTCTTTGTGATCTCGTTGACTGCAGCCTGCCAGGCCTCCCTGTCCCTCACCAACTCCCGGACTTTAGTCAGACTCATGTTCATTGAGTCTGTGATGCCATCCAACCAGCTCATCCTATGTTGTCCCCTTCTACTCCCGCCTTCAATCTTTCCCAGCATCAGGGTCTTTTCAAATGAGTCAGTTCTTCAAATCAGGTGGCCAAAGTATTGGCGTTTCAGTTTCAACATCAGTCCTTCCAATGAATATTCAGGACTGATTTCCTTTAGGATGGACTGGTTGGATCTCCTTGCAGTCCACGGGACAGTCAAGAGTCTTCTCCAACACCACAGTTCAAAAGCATCAATTCTTCGGTGCTCAGCTTTCTTTGTAGTCCAACTCTAACATCCATACATGACTACTGGAAAAACCATAGCCTTGATTAGATAGACCTTTGTTGGCAAAGTAATGTCTCTGCTTTTTAATATACTGTCTAGGTTGGTTATAACTTTTCTTCCAAGGAGTTAAGTATCTTTTAATTTCATGGCTACAGTCACCATCTGCAGTGATTTTGGAACCCAAGAAAATAAAGCTTAGGTAGTCATAGTCATAGTGTTAGTCACTCAGTCAATGTTTGACTCTTTGCAAACCCATGGAATGTAGCCCACCAGCCTCCTCTGTCCATGGGATTCTCCAGGCAAGAATACTGGAGTGGATTGCCATTCCCTTATCCAGAGGATCTTCCCAACCCAGAGACTGAACCTAGGTCTCCTGCACCACAGGCAGATTCTTTACTGTCTGAGCTACAGAGAAATCCCTGGCTTAGAAAAGGGTGATGCAGTCCTCTGTTAGGATTAAGTAATTAGCTTACTCGAGAACCTGGGTAGCAATCAGCTCTGCCCAATCACAAGCTCCAAGAAGTAGATCCAAGTGTTACTACCTGAAGGGAAAAATGGATGCTAAATGGTTTGAAGAAAATGTGTCTTGTTCTTGTTGAATTCTTAAGTTGGGTCTGACTCTTGTGACTGCATGGACTATAGCCCAGCAGGCTACTCTGTTCATGGGATTTCCCAAGCAAGAATACTGGAGTGGATTGCCATTTTCTCTCCAGGGGAACTTTCTGACCCAGGGATTGAACCCACATCTTCTGCATAGGCAGGTGGGTTTTTTGTCACCAAGCCAACAGAGAATACCATGAATTCATGTCTACTATAACATTTTTCATGAGAAGCCAACTAATAGAAAACATAATAAAAGTGGAATTGCAAATATAGTAAAGAGTGGAAAATATAGTCTTTGTAATAATCTATATCACAAAACTATGATATTTTATGTTTTAATATTAAGATGCATGCTGCTGCTGCTGCTGCTGCTAAGTTGCTTCAGTCGTGACAGACTCTGGGTGACCCCATAGACGGCAGCCCACCAGGTTCCCCCATCCCTGGGATTCTCCAGGCAAGAACACTGGAGTGGGTTGCCATCTCCTTCTCCAATGCACGAAAGCGAGAAGCAAAAGTGAAGTCGCTCAGTTGTGTCCGACTCATAGTGACCCCATGGACTGCAGCCCACCAGGCTCCTCTGTCCATGGGATTTTCCAGGCAAGAGTACTGGAGTGGGGTGCCATTGCCTTCTCTGATTAAGATGCATAGTTCTAGAATATATTCTTTCAAGAAAACAAATTATTTTTACCTTAAATATATTTACATATAGGTATATATGTACATATATAGAGAAATATAATCTCATATATGTTCAGAAACAATTTGGTGTTAAAGGTTTAAGAGCCTCAAACTTAAGTGCATTTACATAATTTAAATGAATACTATGATTTTTTAAATTGACCCACATTTAGATATCAATGTGTATGTGTGTAGAGCATTTAAGTTATTGTTTGAAAAATAGGCTGACTATAAAGGATAAGTATTGAAGTCAAAATGAATCCTAAAGAATTGACTTCATTGAAAATATTACTTTCTCAAAGTTTCCATTCTGCCTTGCTATAAAGGTATATCATTAAAGATGTGTCACAGACTTAGTTTCACTGATGAGTGACTCACAATTATATACTTAAAAGAGGAGAGGCACACTCATCACATGCTAACTCCACCTCTACATTTTACATGAAATAGTAATGTATAAAACCCCTTGTAACGAATAGTTCTTTGATATAGATGACTCATAACCAACACTGTTAACTAAAATACCACTTACAAGTTGAGCAGTGTGAATCAGGAGGTGAAAGTTTCATATGTGAAATTTCCTCTATAAATTAAGAATAGCATATTCTCAGGTAGAGAACAGGTCATATTTCCCTAACGGATGTTGTAAAATTTTAATATCAGAAAATACTGTGTGATTCATGTCAGAAATATTTAGTTTCATTTCATTAAAAATACGTGTGTTGTAAGGTCTTAAGGTGTTTCTAGAAATGCATATTATTTACACTAAATTAGATATAGCTTATCAACTGGATTTTTAAAATCTTCTCAATCATTTAAGTGCTCCAAACAGTCATTTTGATTAAGCAATTAAAAGTCTTAATTAAAAGAAAAAATATATGGAATACATAGAAACCTAATTCTACAATGATACACAAATGGTTTATTTAATTAACATTAATTAGCATATAGTTCCATTAGTACATATTTTTTTAAAGAAATATAGCTCCTCAAAGTGAAAAAAAAAAGAAATATATGTCTTGCAAATAATGATAGCAAGAGAAAATTATCATTTTAAGACACCACTTTTTGAACACTATATCAAACTTTTACTACTTTACATCTCAGCTCTATTTCATAAATTTTATGTCTTAGGAAATAGCTACACTTTATACTCCAAGGTGAAAATAGGTGTGATAAGCTACAATGTCCTTTCATTTTTGTTTTTCCTATTTCTGTGGTTACCTCAGTAGCTCCTATACCTAGTAGGACTCTTTCATATACATACCTAGATCCATTCACCTTTCTCTTCTTTACATAATTTTGCTCTTCATCCAACTCATATCTTTAATTTTTAATCTTTTTCTTCCTTATAACTTATTTCAAATAGTTAACATGCTCAAAACTCTTCCTACTGAAAAATCAAAATCTAATAAATTTTTATTAACCTAACCTTTTTTTTAATTACAGTCTCTCCTGTGTCCCTTACTTTCTTTGTAATCAAAGTTATTGAAGGCATCCAGAATCAGTCTTGAGGCTAGCTTGAGACCCAGTTAGTCTCAAGCAATAGCAGCTTAGATTAAAGGTCTCAACCTACAGCAACCACCTATATACCACATTGCTCATCCCATGGCCTTGAGCAACTGTTACTTGCGCTATCCTTGGACAGGCTGGCTCTCAAAACAGAAAGAAAATGGAAAAACAGAGCAAAGCTTGCTAATCCTGATCACAAACTTGTCAAATAACCCAATCTCAGGAAACATTCCTGAGAAATTGTGAAAAGCCAGAGATGTTCCACTACTGGAGCAACTTTCATGAGGAGGGTATGAACAGGGAAGCTAAACATCCCCTCCCACTCAAAACAGTGCTCTAATTTGTTCTCCTAAACCACTGGGCTTCTCTGCATAAACTATGGTCAACTTGAGTTTGTGGCTCTTAGGAAAAGGTTTTTATGTCCATATTAGAATGCCCAACCCCTCCAACTCCACCACTATTTCCACCTCCATCTCCATCTCCATTTCCATCTCTAACTCAACCTCCACCTCCATCTCCTGGTTGCCTTCACAGAATGCTTTATATTGTTTTGTGATTCCAGGTCTTTGAATACTTTATTCTGCTGTTTCAGCATCCTTCTTTCCCCTTTTTCACTTGCCACCTTCTTCAAGCACACTGCAAAGATATTGATGGCTTGGTTCTAGACCATGGCACTAAAATGAATATCGCAATAAAGTGAGTCACACAAAATTTTTGGTTTGCCAGTGCGTGTGATAATTATGTACACATGATACTAGTTTACTAAGTATGCAATAGCTTAATGTCTTAAAAAACAATGTCATATTCCTTATTAAAACTTATTACAAAAATTGGTAACCATCATCATATTCTTCAGCAAGTCATAACTATTTATGAGTGGAGGATCTTGCCTCAGTGTTGATGGCTGCTGACTGATCAGGGTCATGGCTGCTGAAGATTGGGGTGGCTGTGACGACTTCTTAAAATAAGACAATAATAAAATTTCCTACATCAATTGACACTTTTAACATGAGTGGTTTCTCTGTGACATGTAATGTTGTTTGATAGCACTTTACCCACCATAGAACTTATTTGAAAATTGTAGTCAATCCTCTCAAACTCTGCTGGCTACTTTACTGGCTAAATTCATTTAATGTTGTGTGTGTGCACTAAGTTGCATCAGTTTTCTCTGACTTTTTGCGACTCTATGGACTATAGTCCACCAAGCTTCCCTGTCCATGGATTTCTCCAGGCAAGAATCCTGGAGTGGGTGGTCATGCCCTCCTCAGTGTAGTAATAGGGAAGAAGAAATCCAACTCCATGTTAGATCTGTTCCATTTACTTTAACCTTTATGTTTTGTTGCCTGTGCTTACTCATGCTGTACCTTTTTAAAAAGAATGTTGCCTATAACTTGGATTACATAGGAACATTGTGACCTGACAGTAACCTAACCTAAACAGAAAACAGCATTTGTCTTGTTGGAGGTTTACAGGAACAGCTTGACCTGATCGACATGGACAGCAGCAAGAACAAAACATCTGACACCAAGAAGTTTGCAACAACTAATCACAGTCCACTGTCACTTTGCTTTTTGAAGGGCTTTGCTGAAAGCTTTCAAACAGTTCAGGATTTTTAAGTCATGAGCCACTTGTCTCCTGGCACGGCACTGCAAAAAGAGTTTGGCATGGCCCCAAACTCTGATGTTTCAGTATTGTTTGGCCTCACTGAGCATCAGGCACAAAGACTTGCATTCAGTAGCAATATCCTAAATCTTTTGTTGTTACTTCAACAGTTTTCACAGCATTTCAACCAGCATTTTATGCTCATCAATGAGAAGTGGCTCTTAATCTCTTAAAGATTTATCATGAAATTGTAGTAATTCAGTCAGATCTTCAAGTTTCACTTTCAATTCTAATTATGTTGCTATTTTCACTACATTGGGGTTTTTCATTTCAGTGAAGTCTTAAGCTCCACATGTCCATCCATAGGGTTGTAATTACAAACTCCCATTAATTTTGATATTTTGACCTTTTCCCATGAATCATAAATGTTCTCAATGGCATCTAGAAGAGAGAATTTTTCTCCAGAAGGTTTTCAAATTACTTTACACACCTCCAACAGAGATCACTATCTATAGCAGCTTTAGTTTTACTAAGTGTATTATTACACAATAAGGGGCTTCCCTGATAGCTTCCAATACTTTGGCCACCTGATGGGAAGAACTGACTCATTGGAAAAGACCCTGATGCTGGGAAAGATTGAAGGCAGGAAGAGAAGGGGACACAGGAGATGAGATGGCAGGATGGCATCACCAACTCAATGAACACGATTTTGAGCAAGCTCTGGGAGGGGTGATGGACAAGGAAGCCTGGAATGCTGCAGTCCATGGGATCACAAAGAGTTGGACATGACTGAGTGACTGAACTGGACTGAATTGGTAGTTTAGCTGGTAAAGAATCCGGCTGCAATGCAGGAGACCCCGGTTTAATTCCTGGGTTGGGATGCACTGGAGAAGGGATGGACTACCCACTCTAGTATTCTTGGGCTTCCTTGGTGGCTCAGCTGGTAAAGAATCCACCTGAGATATGGGACTCGAAAGTCATAATTAATCCTTGAACCAGAATGGGCTGCAGAATGGATGTTGTGTTAACAGTCATGACAAGAACACTAATCTCATTGTAAATCTTCATTAGATTTCTTGGGAAATAAAGCACATTGTCAATGAGCAATAATATTTTGAAAGGAATATTTCTTTCTTTCTTTCTTTCTTTCTGTTTCTGAACACTAAGTCTCAACAGAGGGCTTAAAATATTTAGTAAACCATGTTGTAAAAAGTTATGCTATCATTCAGCCTTTGTTGTTTCATTTATAGAACACAGAGTAGATTTAGTATAATTCTCTTCTCCTAACTGTTTCAACTACATTGAAAATCTGTTGTTTAGTATAGGTGCCTTCATTAACGGTCTTACTGAGATCTTCGGGATAACTTACTGTCACTTTTATGTCAGCACTTGTTGTTTCACCTTGTACTTTGACGTTATGGAGATGGCTTCTTTTCGTTAAACTTCTAGGGCTAAACTTTTTAACTTCAAACTTCCTTTTTGCAGTTTCCTCACCTCTCAGCCTACATAGAATTGAAGAGTTAAGACTTTGCTCTGAATTAAGCTGTGGTTTAAGGTAATATTGTGGCGGGTTTGATCTTCTATCCAGACCACTAAAACATTCTCTAAATCAGCAGTAAGACAGCTTTCTTATCTTCCATGTGTTCACTGGAGTAGCATTTTATTTTCCTTCTAAAACTTTTATTTTGCATTCACAATCTAGATAATCTTCAGCACAAGAGGCCTAGCTCTTGGCCTATCTCAGCTTTCAACATGCTTTCTCACTAAGTTTAATCACTTCTAGCTTTTTATTTAAAGTGAGAGACAATTGCCACTTTCACTTAAACACTCAAGGGATGTTTTAGGGCTATTAATTAGACTAATTTCAGTATTGTTGTGTTTCAAGGAATAGGGAGGACTGAGGAGAGGGAGAGAGACAGAATGACTGGTGGTTTGAGCAGCTAAAACACACAACATTCATCCTTAAGCTCACTTGTCTCACATGAGTGGGATTCATGGCTTTCCCCAAACAATGACAACAAACATCAAAGATCACTGATCATCATAACAAATATAATAATAATTTTATTTATTTTTTTTATAATAATAATTTTAAAGACTTGAAACATTGTGAGAATTACCAAGCGTGATATAGAGGCATAAAACAAGCAAAGGCTGTTAAAAACAAAGTGTATAGACGGACTTAGTAAATGCAAGGTTGGTACAAACTTTTAATTTGGAAAAAATTGCAATATCTGTAAAGTTCAGTAAAGCAGAGCACAATAAAACAGGAAAACTAGGTATGCCTGTATTTAATCTTTAGTTTGCATCTGTGCAGGAAAGCTTTTCTTTAACCCAATCCTTCAATGCGTCACACTTATTTTAACTCTCCTGTGTCTCTCCTATGTCATGAGCTGTTTGTAGTAGAGAACTGAGGATTATATTTGTTGATTAGGTGGTTTTATATTCAGTACAATCCCTGGGCTGGGAAGATCCTCTGGAGAAGGGAGTGACCGCTCCAGCATTCTCGCCGGGAGAATCCCATGGACAGAGCAGTCTGGAGGACTACAGTCCATGGGGTCACAAAAAGTCAAGACGGAAGCAACTAATGCTACACAACTTTACTACAATTTAAATGTATATTGTGACTTTCAAAATGTTCAGTGCGATTAGATCCAAGTAAAAGTTATTTTCCTAAGATAATAAGTGCTAATGCCTGTTTTTATATTTATCTTTCCAATATTCACAAAAGTTTATATATTTACATTTGCTTATTAGATGTAAAATGAAGTTGTATAAGTTTGGCATTAATTTTTAGAGAAAAAATAAAGAACTCTGATTTAAAAGACATTTATAGATGCCAATTGTTTAATATTCATGTTCATTTAAATATGATCAATATATAAATTCTGGCTAAACTCATTTAAATAACATTTATATTCTACATCTAAATCTTCTTTTATTAAAATGCATTTTATATTAATTATGTTCTCTTTTCTTCAAGTTAATCTTATTTTAGTCAAAAATCACATTCTTTTTGACAATAAGTAGTTTCTCATTGATGCTTTCAATGTGGAAATCATGAAACATAAAATTTTAAATGCTTAGTCTGTGTTAATGATTCAACAGAATATTCATTGGGGCAAAATGGCTTTAAAAGTCATTTCTGGAGAATTATCTCATTTACAAAATATGGATCCATGACTGAAGACAATCCATGATTCTCAAAGGGAAGTGGAAAGAAAATGTGATAGCAGTGGCTTGGAAAGAAAGAAATTCCTCAAGGAAAAAAGAAATAGTCATAGTACTAAAGAATTGTTTTGTTGGTTGTTTCTCTTGTGTCCATTGTCATTTCTATAAGAACACTGTGTGTTTCTATTCAATCTTCAGAAAACACACATATGCATTTTTAGTTTTTAAAAAATAAACCATATATAGACACTAATTCCTTTTTTGTATGTGTAGCCTAATTGCAAAAAGAAACAAAAAAAAACCAATGAGATACAAAATAATCACAGTTTTATCCAGTGGTGAGAAAATTTTGTCCAAGCAAGGTAAATCTATTTTGCAAAGGTTAGTATCTGCCACTAAAGCCAGGTAAAAACTCTAAAATCTATCTATTTGATCAGCCAACTCCCACAAAGTGTATCAGCATTTCATTTGGTTTGGAATGGGCCTGAACAATCCCTTTGATTTTGTGGGAATGGCTATTTGCAAAAAAGTTTTTCTACACAAAAATAAATAGAACACAAAATTCTTATAGTTACCCATTTCAAAATGACACACTGTCAAGAAATGTTTCTCAGGCAGTATCAAAGAATGTATAATGATAGCTACAAACATCATAGACTTGTGTTTAAAAAAAAAAAAAGGTCTGTACATTTTAATCAGCTGCCTACCTCATCTTCTTTATGACTGGGATGGACAGTAAAATTAATTAGAAAAAAAAACACTTTTAATGTCATACAATGTAAGTGTCAGATGGTAAATCATATTGCTCAAGCTAGAATAGGTAAGTAAAGGTTAAACTGACACAACTAGACAAAAAACCACAACAGCTGTGAATGAAACATTATTCACACATCTGAGGCTCTGTCATTCATTCTTCAACAATGTGAAGTTTTCCACTTGTGTAAGCTTGTTTTGTTGGTGTTTTTATCCAGGAGACAATTTGATTCACTGATGAAATATTCTAGCTATGCAAAACCCTCCTCATAGGCCGGCTGTTAGAAACGTTAGCATATCCAACTAAAAGAAACTGAGGTCCATTGGTAGATTGATGATGAACTTTAGGGGAAATATGAATAACTGTCCACAGCTGGGAAAAATTAAACTGCATGAGGTGTTATCCTACAGAGCAAATCAGTAATAGAGTGCAAAATTTCCAATAGATGTGTTCTATAATTACAGTTTTTCTTACACTGGAGATTGCAGGACTGTATAAAATAAGCTATAAAAAGTCATAAAGAGAAGGAAAATCACTTAAAAAAATATTTTAGAGTTAGACCATTGCTTAAAGTGTTCTGGTTTTAGGCTTACATACTGGTTTTAAACTTCTTCTATTAATACCTATGATCCTTAAAATATAAAATTTGATTTACCAATAGATCTATTATTAGTATTGCTGTCCTTAAATTCTCAAATTATGATAAACCTTTGACTCATCACATAAGAAAAAATTTAAAACTATGATTTACTCAGTGATATCAAGTAATCAAAAGGAGTCATCAAAAAACCTTATGATTCCTCTAGAATCTTAGTATATTTATTTCAGCCAATTGATTAGCAATACACTGACTTCCAGTAGATTGTTAGAAAGATTATTTAAAATCTTAGTTTCAAAACTGATACCTGTGACCATGGATGGATATATTGCCTCCCTTCTGTTACACACTTTGATATATTCAGCAGCAAAAAAATGCTCTACTCTTAATGTGTGTTCCACAAACCCATTTGGGAAGACTATTAGCTTCTAGTCAGTCATTTAAAGCTGTGGAGTGAGATATGACTTGGCACCAAGCTTCTTGCCATTTGTGCTCATTCCTTACCTCCATTCCTACACCTTACTTCCCTTCACCAATCAACTCTTTCTGTTGCTTTGTGCTTTCCCATTATATTCTGTGGCTTCTCCAATGACTCAGATGGTAAAGAATCTTCCTGCAATGCAGGAGACCCAGGTTCAATCCCTGGGTTGAAAAGGTCTCCTGAAGAAGGAAATGGCAACCCACTCCAGTATCCTAGACTGGAGAATTTATGGACAGAGGAACCTAGCAGGCTACAGTCCATAGAGTCGCAAAGAATTGGACATGACTGAGTGACTAATACACATTTTTCATTCTTTATCAGTGTCTTAAGTCTGCCATAAAGACATACCATAATATGAGTGGCTTAAAAGAACAGGAATTTATTTTCTCATGGTTCTGGAGGCCAGAAGCCTGAAATCAAGATATTGGCAAGGTCATATTCATTCCAAAAGCTGCAAGGATGAACCCTTCCTTGACTCTTCCAGGTTCATGTGGGTCCTAACATTCCTTGGCTTGTAGTAACATAACTTTAATCTCTGCCTCTATCTCTGTACAGTCTTAATCCTGAATGTTTCTGTGTCTTGTCTTCATCTTATAAGATCACCTGTCTTTGGATTTGGGGCTCAAGCTCAGTCTAGATTAATTTCATATCAAGATCCGTAATTCAATTTGAAAAGATTTTGTTTTCCTAATAAGACCATATGGGGTTCTGGTAGACTTGAATTTGGGAGGGTGGGTATTCAACTCTTCAGCATGTTATTAATCCCTTCCTTCTCAGTTATTTAGAATTAATTCAGTAGAATTCTCAGACACCACTGAGTAGTTCTTTGTGAAAAAAATCAACAATCCATCTTTGGCAAAGGACTGTACAGAAGTACCAATTTCACTTTTCCACTTATCAGGAGAAATAAAATGAACACTTTTATTTATGCCACCCACACCACTGTTGGGATATTAAGCTATCCCTGTGGCTAGTATTTGGATTTCACATCCTGAGAATTCTTATTGCATGATGGAATGTGCCAGTTGGCAGGCCTGCAGGATTGTAGCTCCTAGTGCAACAGCTGCATTTTGAAGTGTTCCCCTAATTGGAAGAAGTGCTCAAGAGCAATTCTTAACTGCTTCCAAGGGAGGAACATAGTTGGACACAAACATCTGCTGCTGCTGACATCAGAGAAATGAGCATATGACTTGGAAGGGCCTTTGTGCCTGTGCAGTGGTAGAAGGGTTATGAGTTAAAGCACCCTTAACAAATAAAGCCTGAAGCAGTTTATGTTGAAACACTTTAGGAAGGGGTGCAATTTTATGTCACAAAAGTAGAAGGGGGAAAAAAATATGTTACTGAACTGGCCACATGACACACAGCTGTTTGCTAAGTGCTGTTCAGTTGGTGGAGAAGGTATTGGAGATATTTCCCCAAAGATGACTCTTTGAGGGTTAGGGAGAATGTGAGTAAATGTGAAGAAATAGTATGTTGGTGCCTCCATTTCTCCTGACTCTCAGCGATCATATTTTATCCCCAAAGCCTGAAACCCCAACACTGTTGCACTGTGCACCTAGTCCCCCTGACAGTAACTGGGGAGGCTGCAGAGAACTCAGGAAGCTTTGCACAGAGTATTGGAGTTCTTACAGCTTCCACCACAATAGGTAAGAATGATGCAGTGCTTCTGTCTAGCCCATTTCACAAGGAGGTTGAGATAGGCTCATCTATGAGATGAGGCACAGACACTCACGAGACTATGCGGAACAAGTAGAAGAGATCTGGCACAAGCTGGGTTGACCAGATACCTTAGGAAATAACACATGGAGATGTGTACCACACAGGGAGGGGACATGTGTATGCCTATGACTGATTCATGTTGATCTGTAACTGAAGCGAGCACAATATTGTAGTTATCCTCCAAATAAAAATACTTAAACTAAAAGAAAAATAATAAATAAAATCAGCTCACCTGTGACAGCCCATATACCACTATTCCCTGATTTTCAGAGGCACTTACCTTGAAATCATTTAACAACTTTTAAATTCATTTTTATTTTGAGTAATTTACATAAATTACTTCTTGATCTTTGAATTTTATACACCATTGACTTCGTACTGTGCAGAAGAGACTCCCACCACACACATTCCTTATCTATCTTCCATTCACTCAAGATAATCAAAACATAATTTTTATTAGATTAAGGTTCATTTTTCAGATGTATACCAGGTATACCATGATTGCCTTTTCTATATATTTTACAGTCTCTATTGTTAATATACATCTTACTTTATATGTTTTGTTTCCTTACAAGGTTAATTATTAATCAATTTCTATTTTCCCACACATCATTTAAATCTTCTCTAAATTAATTCAAAAATTTTTAGGTACTCAAATTTATTTTCTAGAAAAAGTTTTTTATGATAGCCTGTTGATAAGTTTCAATAAAGACCAATTATTCTTTCATATTTGTCCTGTAAATTCCTCTTGCCTCTGTCTTACTGAATGTCACTCCTGGATCCTGTGTTTTCTGACTCCTTGTTTATCCCTTTATTTTAGACACATACTTAACCAATATCTGAAGAGAAATACAAGTGCTAAAATGTGGAGGGCCTCTTGTGTGTCTTAATTCTACTTTGAGATTGATCCCAAACTAATCACTGGAGTGGGTTGAAATTTCCTTCTCCAGACGCTCTTCCCCACCCAGGGATCGAACCTGGGTCTCCTGCATTGCAGGCAGATGACTGACTCCAACTGAGCCACCAGGGAAGTTGATCAAACTACTACAGTTAGCTTTTCTACAGGCGCATCACTGTATGGGACAGATTTAAAAACAAGCTTCCAAGAAAGTATTCACAAACTTCTTGACTCAAGTATCTCTGCCATTAAATTTAACTGATAACAGAGAAGTCCCAATAAATTTTTATACTATTAAAGAATGCCTGCATGAGTTTCATTCCAATAGTTCAGATAAACAAGCCTACTTACAGAGAGAGAAAAAAAAATATTCAAAAAACTTAAATTATTCATTAGTTTAGCAGAGCATTAGATGATTAGATAGATAGCATCACTCTTCCAGTGGACATGAATTTGAGCAAATTCTGGGGGATAATGAAAGACAGGGTAGTCTGGCATGCTGCAGTCCATGGGGCTCACAACCTCTGATCTCAGAGAGCTTACGGCCCAGCAGGGGAAGGTGGCTCCGGTGGTGGGAGGAGGTCAACATTCAACAAATCAGTTTTTCAATATATATGATAAGAATTAGAAGGAGAAACACAGGAAGTTGTTAGATTGAGGAGAGTGAAGTGATCAGAAAAAGAATTCACTGAGGAAATGATATTTAAATTAGGAACCTATGGGTGAGAAGGAGCAGAGAGGATGCAGGAGGGAGAAGAGAATCCAGGCAGAAAACAACAGATGTTTAGATTTGAAAGTGAGAATGAGTTTGGTGGTTAAAAGAATTATATATGTTTTAAAAGTGAAACAAAAGTAATGTGGCTAGAATAAACACAGAGGAGGCTGATGAAAGATGTCGCTGGGGAACCAATCCAAGTGTGGAACATATGGAGCCCTCATTGTTGTTGTTTTCCAGTTGCTAAGTTGTGTCTGACTCTTGCAACCCCATGGACTGCAGCACATCAGGCTTCCCTGTCCTTTACTGTCTCCCAAGTTTGCTCAAACTCATGTCCATTGAGTAGGTGATGCCATCCAACCATCTCATCCTCTGCTGCCTCCTTTTCCTTTTGCACTCAATCTTTCCAAGCACTGGGTATTTTCCAATGAGTCAGCTCTTCTCATTAGGTGGCCAAAGTATTGGACCTTCAGCATCAGTATCAGTCCTTCCAATGAATATTTAGTGTTAATTTAATTTACGATTGACTGGTTTGACCTCCATATTGTCCAAGGTGTTCTCAAGAGTTTTCATCAGCACCACAGTTGGAAAGCATCAACTCTTTAGTGCTCAGCCTTCGTTAAGGCCCAATACTCAAATCCATACATGACTACTGGAAGCCACAGCTCTGACAATACAGACTTTTGTTGGCAAGGTGATGTCTCTACTTTTTATACTCTGTCTAGGTTTGTCATAGTTTTTCTTCCAAGGAGCAAATGTCTCTGAATTTTGTGACTGCAGTTACCATCCGCAGTGATTTCAGAGCTCAGGAAAATAAAATCCGTCACTGTTTCCATTTTTTTTCACATTTATTTATCATGAAGTGATAGGAGAGGATGCCATGATCTTAGTTTTCTTAATGTTGAGTTTTAAGCCAACTTTTTCACTCTTCTCTTTTACCCTCATCAAGAGGCTCTTTAGTACCTCTTTACTTTCTGCCATTTGAAGGGTATCATCTGCGTATCTAAGGTTGTTGATATTTCTCCTGGCAATCTTGATTCCAGCTTGCAAGTCACGCAGCCTGAAATTATACATGGTGTATTCTGCATATAAATTAAATAAGCTGATTAAATAAGCCTTTTTGTACACCTTTCCCAATTTTGAACCAGTTCATTTTAACTGTTGCTTCTTGACCTGCATTCAGGTTTCCCAAGACACATGTAAGGTGGTCTGGAATTCCCATCTCTTTCAGAATTTTCCAGTTTGTTGTCATCCACAGCACCAAAGGCTTATTCAGCATAGTCAATGAAGCAGAAATATCTGTTTTTCTGTTTTTAATTTCTTTGCTTTTTTGTAATCAAATGGGTGTCAGCAATTTGATCTCTGGTTCCTCTGCCTTTTCTAAATCCAGCTTCTACATCTGGAAGCTCTTGATTCATGTCCTGTCAAAGTCCAGCTTTAATTACCTTGCTAACATGTGAAATGAGCACATTTGTGTGGTGGTTTAACCATCTTTGCACTCCCTTTCTTTGAGATTGGAATGAAAACTGACCTTTACCAGTCTTGTGGGCACTGCTGAGTTTTCCAAATTTGCTGACATAATGAGTGCAGCACTTTAACTGCATCATCTTTTAGGATTTGAAATATCTAAGATTGAACTTTGTCACTTCCACAAGTTGTTTTTTTTTTGTGTGTGTGTGTGTGTAGTAATGCTTTCTAAGGCCCACTTGACTTCACACTCCAGAATATTTGGCCCTAGAATAATTGCACTCATCTCACATGCTAATAAAGTAATGCTGAAAATTCTCCAAGCCAGGCTTCAGCAATATGTGAACCGTGAACTTCCTGATGTTCAAACTGGTTTTACAAAAGGCAGAGGAACCAGAGATCAAATTGCCAACATCTGCTGGATCATCGAAAAAGCAAGAGAGTTCCAGAAAAACATCTATTTCTGCTTTATTGACTGTGCCAAAGCCTTTGACTGTGTGGATCACAATAAACTGTGGAACATTCTGAAAGAGATGGGAATACCAGACCACCGGACCTGTCTCAAGAGAAATCTGTATGCAGGTCAGGAAGCAACAGTTAGAACTGTACATGGAACAACAGACTGGTTCCAAATAGGAAAAGGAGAATGTCAAGGCTGTATATTGTCACCCTGTTTATTTAACTTCTATGCAGAGTACATCATGAGAAATGCTGGGCTGGAAGAAACACAAGCTGGAATCAAGATTGCTGGGAGAAATATCAATAACCTCAGATATGCAGATGACACCACCCTTATGGCAGAAAGTGAAGAGGAATTAAAAAGCCTCTTGATGAAAGTGAAATAGGAGAGTGAAAAAGTTGGCTTAAAGTTTAACATTCAGAAAATGAAGATCATGGCATCCGGTCCCATCACTTCATGGGAAATAGATGGGGAAACAGTGAAAACAGTGTCAGACTTTATTTTTTGGGGCTCCAAAATCACTGCAGAGGGTGACTGCAGCCATGAAATTAGAAGACGCTTACTCCTGGGAAGAAAAGTGATGTCCAACCTAGATAGCATATTCAATAGCAGAGACATTACTTTGCTGACTAAGGTCCATCTAGTCAAGACTATGGTTTTTCCTGTGATCATGTATGGATGTGAAAGTTGAACTGTGAAGAAGGCTGAGCACTGAAGAATTGATGCTTTTGAACTGTGGTGTTGGAGAAGACTCTTGAGAGTCCCTTGGACTGCAAGGAGATCCAACCAATCCATTCTGAAGATCAGCCCTGGGATTTCTTTGGAAGGAATGATGCTAAAGCTGAAACTCCAGTACTTTGGCCACCTAATGCGAAGAGTTGACTCATCAGAAAAGACTTTGATGCTGGGAGGGATTGGGGGCAGGAGGAGAAGGCGATGACAGAGGATGAGATGGCTGGATGGCATCACTGACTCGATGGAGGTGAATCTGAGTGAACTCCGGGAGTTGGTGATGGACAGGGAGGCCTGGCATGCTGCGATTCATGGCATCGCAGAGAGTTGGACACGACTGAGCGATGAATTGAACTGAACTGAGTGACCATACCACTGGGGTTATCTGAGTCATTAAGGACTTTTTGTCCAGTTCTTCTGTGCATTCTTGCCAACTCTTTTAAAATCTTCCATTCCTGTTGGGTCTTTGCCATTTCTCTCCATTATTGTGCTCATCTTTGAATGAAATATTCCCTTGGTATCTGCAATTTTCTTCAAGAGCTCTCTGCTGCTGCTGGTGCTAAGTCACTTCAGTCGTGTCTGACTCCGTGTGACCCCATAGACAGTAGCCCACCAGGCTCCCCAGTCTCTGGGATACTCCAGGCAAGAACACTGGAGTGGGTTGCCATTTCCTTCTCCAGTGCATGAAAGTGAAAAGTGAATTTGAAGTCGCTCAGTCGTGTCCGACCCTCAGCGACCCCATGAGCTCTCTAGTTCTCCCCATTCTATTATTTTCCTCTATTTCTTTGCATTGATCACTTAGGAAGGCTCTCTTGTCTCTCTTTGCTATTCTCTGGAACTCTGCATTCAGTTGGGTATATCTTTCCCTTTCTCCTTTGCCTTCAGCTTCTCTTCTTTTCTCAGCTATTTGTAAGACCTCCTCAGACAAGCACTTTGCCTTCTTGCATTTCCTTTTTTGGGGCATGGTTTTGGTAACCATCTCCTGCACAATCTTAAAAACCTGTGTCCATAGTTCTTCAGGTAATCTATCTATCAGACTTAATTGGCTTAATCAATGAATCATACCCACTGTATAATGAAAAGATATTTGATTTTGGTCATACCTGAATTACCTCATGATTTTCCCTACTTTCTTCAGTTTAGGCCTCAATTGTGCAGTAAGAAGCTCATGATCTGAGCCACAGTCAGCTCCCGGTCTTGTCTTTGTTGACTGTATAGAACTTCTCTATCTTCAGCTGCAAAGAATATAATCAGTCTGGTTTTGGTATTGACCATCTGGTGATGCTCATGTTTAAAATCATTTCTTGTGGTGTTAGAAAAGGATTTTTATTCTGACCAGTGCATTCTCTCTGCAAAATTCTGTTGTCCTTTGCCCTGTTTCACTTTGTATTCCAAGGCCAAACTTGCCTGTTATTCCAGGTTATCTCTTGAGTTCCTACTTTTGCATTCTATCCCCTATGATGAAAAGGACATCTTTCTTGGTGTTAGTTCTAGAAGGTCTTGTGGGTCTTCATAGAACCATTTGACTTAAGCTTCTTCAGTGTTAGTGGTTGGCACATAGTCTTGTATCACTGTGATATTGAATAGATTGCCTTGGAAATGAACTGAGATCATTCTGTCCTTTTTGAGATTGAACACAATTATTGCATTTCAGACTCTTGCTGACTATGAGGGCTACTCCATTTCTCTAATGATTCTTACCCATAGTAGTAGATATAATGATCATGTGAATAAATTCACCCATTCTCAGTTTTCCCAATAGCCAGTCCCTCCCACTATGAAGCTTACAAAAGCCTCTCATTCCCATCCATCAGAGGGCAGACAGAAGGTGTAAGAACTTTAATCTCACAGAATGAAACCACAATCAGAAAGCCAACCAAAATGATCATATGGATCATTGCATTGTGTAACTCTGACACTCTGTGACATGCTGTGCAGGGCCACCCAAAATGGATGGGTCATGGTGGAAAGTTGTGACAAAACGTGGTCCACTGAAGAAGGTAATGGTAAACCACTTCAGTATTCTTGCCTCGAGAACCCCATGAACAGTATGAAAAGATTAAAAAAACATGACAGCAGAAGATGAGCCCCCCCATGTTGGTAGTTGTCTCATATACTACTGGGAAAGAGTGGAGAAGTAGCTCCAGATAGAATGAAGAGACTAGGCCAAAGCAGAAATGACCCTTAGTTGTGGATGTGCCTGGTGGTGAAGTAAAGTTCAATGCTGTAAAGAACAATATTGCATAGAAACCTGGAATGCTAGGTCCATGAATCAAGGTAAATTGGATGTGGTCAAGCAAGAGATGAAATAGTGAACATCGACATTTTAGAAATTAGTGAACAGAGCCTAGAGGGCTCATTAAAAGCTATCCATTTTAGTTAGAGATAATTAGAATTAGCTGCAGGTTTTGTTTGTTTGTTTGTTTATGAAAGCCATTCATTCAGATTTTGCTCCAATCCTCAAATCTCACTGCAAAGAGGCCTGTACTGCCTCCTCTATTTAATACAGTAATCTATCCTTACCCTTACTCCAATTCTCTCAAATGACCTAAATCCATTGCATTTTTTTTTCTACCTCCCACCAATCAAATTACTTATCCTGTTTGTGGTCAGTGGTGAGCCCCTGGTCACTAATACAGGACCCACAGAGCAGAGAGCTGTTTTGGTGTTTGCTGCTGTATTAAAAATAGCTTCATAGGAGCACTTAGTATATGGGAGAAAATCTACTTGATAATTATTTACTCAGGACATGAATTTCCCTCTTGGCTGAATCGCTTACTAAACTTTTAACCTTTCTCACAAATTCACACTAGACAGCTTAAACTTAATTGAATAGTGCATAAAATAAGCTGTTTCTTTTTTCCTTCCTTTAGATTTTTTTGCAGTGAAAAATCTTAGTATTTTTTTTAAGCTTTGTAGCAGACTTGGTCACATTCTCAGCAGAGAGGTCATGGACCAAATATTTTCATCCAAGAAGATATTTTCTTTAGATCAGACTCAAGAGGTACAATATTGGCAAGTCAGCATATGCAATATTTTTCTGGGCCTGTTCTCACATATATCCATTTCTGTTCACAGTCCACAGCATTAACTTCACATTAATGGGAGGTACTTTTTAAGTTCACATTGAGACCCTTCATATATGTACTCAAACTCAACTTGCTTAAAGATTCTGCAGCAGAAACTCAACTATTTTTTAACTCCTAAAATATCAGAGCTGCCATTGACCAGAAAATGACAGACTTGCATTTTTAAAAGGACACTGGCCTTTTTTCCATAGGGTCTGAAGTCTTGACCAGTAGAGGGCAGCTGCAACTCTTGAAAACTGGCTACATGTCCTGACCATCAGGAAACACATACTTCACTCATCATTTATACAGAAGTTATGATTGCTTTCAGTATATGTAAATCTTGCAATATTATTGATTTTTATACATGAGTAATACAAGTAAACAGATTAGTAAAAAGAGAAAAAGAAAATCACTGATATCACCCTGAGATAACATAACAGCTATTAATATTGATTGATGTACTCATATATTCATATATATTTCATTGATTTTCCAAAAATAGAATCCTAGAGTGAACACTAATATCTTTTAAAAATAGAATAAATATGCACATTGATGGGGTGATGTCAAAGAGATAGAGGAACCAACTGAGAGAGCTCTCAGTGTTCAAAGCTGAACCATTTTGGGCAGTAAAATGAAGTAGTATTGGACTACAATCCAAGGTATGAAATAAACATCAGAGTCTACATATTGATATCAACATTGATTAACTAATGAATGTAGAAAAGAGACAAATCTTTGTAGAAGAATCCTAAAAGTTGGGAATAATTTCTCACTTAATTGTAGGCTATGCATGACTTTCTTTTAATGAGTACAGTGTAAGAAGAAAGGAAAAATCTGACATACTATGTTAGATAGGTATCAAGGTAAAAAATAAAAAAGAATGTTGATAGTATGTAACCTTGATATGTTTGATGCACTTTACCTCTGTGGTGGTCCTTCTAGAACTTAATAACCTAGAAGAAATGGAGATTTGGAAAGACCAAAGACAAATTTTAAATTGCCTGTATTTATTTACCAATTAAGTATTGGAGAGAAGGCTAAGGCAGTTGAAATATCTCAAAAGAAAGTTGACAATGGACATCTGGATAAAAGTAGATCTACTCTATCAACTTGTGAACAAAATGCATAATCAATTGCACACAAATGTTGGCTGTAATATATACAAATACCAGATGCCTTTGGAAATGATACTGACCCCACCTTATGGACAGAGTATTGGAGTGTTCTAAGAGATCACCTGAGGGATACAAGAACAATAATCTTGCTGTAAAAGATACATGCTGCTGCTGCTAAGTCACCTTTTAAAGGAGAAGGCAATGGCATCCCACTCCAGTACTCTTGCCTGGAGAATGCCATGTACGGAGGAGCCTGGTGGGCTGCAGCCCATGGGGTCACTAAGAGTCAGACACGACTGAGTGACTTCACTTTCACTTTTCACTTTCACGCATTGGAGAAGGAAGTGGCAACCCACTCCAGTATTCTTGCCTGGAGAATCCCAGGGACAGAGGAGCCTGTTTGGGCTGCTGTCTATGGGGTCGCACACAGTCAGACACGACTGACGCATCTTAGCAGCAGCAGCACCTTTTAAAACTTTTTAAAATATAAAATATAAATGGAATATCATGGAGAAAATCTTGGGGTCAAAATCCAACTCTGCTGTTGTAACTTTGGGGCAAGAAAGGGATTACACAAAGTGGAATAATACCTAAATTTCACAGTTGTTATGAGACTTGATGAAATTATATAAAGAGCTATAAGAAATCAGATTCCCCTTTAAAAATTGGAGCCAGAGAAGAAATCATAATTATTATTAGCTGTCAAGAATGACAGAGGAGTATATTTCTGGTTACTTTTAAAATGGGATGATGACAGATAATCTGCATCTCCACACCACCCTTCTGCTATAGGTGATATTTTTATGTTGATCTTAAATTTAATAACCCTACTTTTAACTCTCTGGTTACTAAAATAACCATTCTATCATAAAAAATAATTAAGAATTCAGAGAGTATAAACATTAGTCTTCTGACCCTTATGCCAAAGAACAGAAAATATATATATATATATCCTTCTAAGTTTTGAAGGATTAAAAAAAAAAGAAGAAAAAGACCATCTTTTATTTAGCTAATACAAGAAACCCAAGTCAAGTAAGCAAACAGTTTCTATAACCATATCAGATAATTTAAAATCACATGGAACTTTTGGTCATTATGCCAAAGTATACATTCACAGGTAGAAGATAAAGTCTCATCTTAACTAAATTGGCAGCAGGAATATGAACCTATATGAATAGGTTAGCTTGCACAACCAAAGGTTGTAAGAGGAAGAAACCTTGAGAAAAAATCTTGATGGGAAATACCCAATCATGTTACTTCTTGAGTAGGGAGATATCCTTAAACTAATGCAAACTTTCTAGTTGCTGTAGTAGAATTCAATCTGTGTAGCTTATATTCTAGTTATTCTATTTCTATAAGTCTGAGGACAGTTGATGTGATACTATATATGATGGGGAATGGCATCTATATCCTCAGTTAATCTGGGAATTTATTGGAGTCAATAATGATTCCCAAATCATATTGGAAGAAACATGTCCATAAGAGACATTAGAATACTCTGGGGAAAATATAATACAGAGACAAAAAGCAGGTCAATGGTGGCAGAGTTTGGAGAAATGTGGGAGGGCTTAATTATACAAAGGCATTCCAAAAAGATTTTAAGGATGATGGAATTCTTCTGAATGTAATTATAGAGGCAAATACATTACTGTATGCATTTGTTAAAACAAACAAGACTATAAACCACAAAGATAGTTATTATTGTACATAAATATTAAAAATACCAGTCAGCATATGGAGGAAAGGTGAAATGACAAATAAATCTAACTGTATCACAAATGAATCATATAACTACATTAAAATGGATGGGGAAGAAAGGGTAACTTTGGAAAATAATATTTTGATTGAATGTCACATTACTGAAGACAAAATAAACTACAGAAGCACTGTATTCTAGTTTATAATGGATTAGCAATTAAGTTATATTACATGTATAAAATTGTTGAAAAATAAGTAAATATACTATTAATATAAATACGATGTTGACAGCCAGGTTTATCAAGAAGTTATCAATTAAATAGCAGGAAGTTTAGAATTAATTTTGTGGTGTGGAAATGAATTATGTGTGTGCATATGTGTGTGGAAATGTATGTATTTTACATGCATGCATATATTTCCTGTCTGTATCCACTAAGAGCTATTAAAAACAGTGACACCCAACTAGCAATGAGCACACTTAATTGCTCAGTTTGCCATTTCTAATAGCATTTCTTAACAAAAGGGATTAGAACTTCCTGGAGACATGGATGAATTTAGGGCTTGTGTAGGGAAATTATAAAATGATCCTGGAGTATCTTGTGGTGCTATATATCTAAGAAGGGCCTAAAACAAGCAAACAAGAAAACAAAAAAAAAGGTGGAATAATGTCAAAATGACATGTGAGCCACACTGAAAGACCAACTGCATAGAAGTTCTGTTGCTCAAGTTGAACAACATTAATGACAACAACAAAATGAAAAATAGTCCAAAGAATAAAGCAATCATACATGATTCTGTGCTGATAAACAGAAAATTGAATAAATACATAAATAATAAAAGAGAAGGAACATCTCTTTCTTACAAAATAATTTCAACAGTACATGTAGGAGAAATTGGATAAAACAGAAAGCCACTATTAAAACACCGTTCTTGCAGACAACATTCACCGATAGATAAGGAAATTAGTGGACAAAAGTTTAAGTGAGAAGAAAATACCTGCATAGATTCAAATAATTTTTCCCTAAATATTTAGTAAGTACAAAGGGATGCATAATGATTTTAATTATAGAACCTTAGCAAATATCATTTTAACCAAGTAACTGAAGTTAACATCTCTATAATACATGTTGGCATCATGTACCCACTGATGTGATGCAGAAAGATGGGCATATTACCTCCATAGTATCTTTGTCAATAATACATGACCTCAGTATAATGATGAGGATATATAAGGGAGGTGCAAACCGATAGATGTAAAATAACTGAGCAGTAATAATCAAGTGTGTCAAAGAAAAATAAAAGTGTGTCAAGATCAGGAAAGAAAAGGAAGCACCAAGAGAGTGACACACGCTGAAAACACTTAGGAGACATAAATGAATACAATACTAACAGGAGTCAAGAACAAAAATGAGTTATTAGTGGGAGATAATCTGTAGTCTGCCTTGACTCATGGACCTAACATTCCAGGTTCCTATGCAATATTGTTATTTACAGCATCGAACCTTGCTTCTGTCACCAGTCCCGTTCACAACTGGGTGTTGTTTTTCCTTTGGCTCCATCCTTTCATTCTTTCTGGAGTTATTTCTCCACTGATCTCCAGTAGCATATTGGGCACCTACTGACACAGGGAGTTCATCTCTCAGGGTCCTATCTTTTTGCTTTTTAATACTGTTCATGGGGTTCTCAAGGCAAGAATACTGAAGTGGTGTGCCATTCCCTTCTCCAGTGAACCACATTCTGTCAAACCTTCCACCATTACCCATCCATCTTAGATGGCCCAATGTGGCAAGGCTTAGTTTCATTGAGTTAGACAAGTCTGTGGTCCATGTGATTAGACTGGCTAGTTGTCTGTGATTGTAGTTTCAGTCTCTCTGCCTTCTGATCCCCTCTCTCAGTGCCTACCATCTTACTTGGTAAATAAAAAAAGCAAAATGGCTGTCTGAGGAGGCCTTACAAATAACTGTGAAAAGAAAGGAAGGAAAAAGCAAAGGAGAAAAGGAAAGATAAACCCATTTGAATGCAGGGTTCCAAAGAATAGCAAGGAGACATAAGAAAGCCTTCCTCAGTGATCAGTGCAAAGAAATAGAGGAAAATAATAGAATGGAAAAGACTAGAGATATCTTCAAGAAAATTAGAGATATCAAGGGAACATTTCATGCAAAGATAGGCTCAACAAAGGACAGAAATAGTAGGGACCTAAGAGAAGCAGAAGATATTGAGAAAAGGTGGCAAGAATACACAGAAGAACTGTGCAAAAAAGATCTTCATGACCAAGATAATCACGATGGTGTGATCCCTCACCTAGAGCCAGACATCCTGGAATGTGAAGTCAAGTGGGCCTTAGGAAGCATCAATACGAACAAAGCTAGTGGAGGTGATGGCATTCCAGTTGAGCTATTTCAAATCCTGAAAGATGATGCTGTGAAAGTGCCACACTAAATACACCAGCAAACTTGGAAAACTCAGCAGTGGCCACAGGACTGGAAAAGTTTTCATTTCAATCTCAAAGAAAGGCAATGCCAAAGAATGCTCAAACTACTGTACAATTACACTCATTTCACACGCTAGTAAAGTAGTGCTCAAAATTCTCCAAGCCAGGCTTCAGCAATACGTGAAACAGATGTTCATGTTCAACCAGATGTTCCAGATGTTCAAGGTGGTTTTAGAAAAGGCAGAGGAACAAGAGATCAAATTGCCAATATCTGCTGGATCATGGAAAAAGCAAGAGAGTTCCAGAAAAACATCTATTTCTGCTTTATTGACTGTGCCAAAGCCTTTGACTGTGGATCACAATAAACTGTGGAAAATTCTGAAAGAGATGGGAATACCAGACCACCTGACCTGCCTCATGAGAAACCTATATGCAGGTCAGGAAGCAACAGTTAGAACTGGACATGGACCAACAGACTAGTTCCCAATAGGAGAAGGAGTATGTCAAAGCTGTATATTGTCACCCTACTTATTTAACTTATATGCAGAGTACATCATGAGAAATGCTGGGCTGGAAGAAGCACAAGCTGAAATCAAGATTGCCGGGAGAAATATCAATAACCTCAGATATGCAGATGACACCACCCTTATGGCAGAAAGTGAAGAGGAACTAAAAAGCCTCTTGATGAAAGTGAAATAGGAGAGTGAAAAAGTTGGCTTAAAGCTCAACATTCAGAAAACAAAGATCATGGCATCCAGTCCCATCACTTCATGGCAAATAGATGCAGAAACAGTGGAAACCACAGCTGACTTTATTTTAGGGGTTTCCAAAATCACCACAGATGGTGATTGCAGCCATGAAATTAAAAGACAGTTACTTTTTGGAAGGAAAATTATGACCAACTTAGTCAGTATATTTCATGCCAGTCAGAACGGCTGCTATCCAAAAGTCTACAAACAATAAATGCTGGAGAGGGCGTGGAGAAAAGGGAAACCTCTTACACTGTTGGTGGGAATACAAACTAGTACAGCCACTATGGAGAACAGTGTGGAGAGTCCTTAAAAAACTGGAAATAGAACTGCCTTATGACCCAGCAATCCCACTGCTGGGTGTACACACCAAGGAAACCAGAATTGAAAGAGACACGTGTACCCTAATGTCCATCACAGCACTGTTTATAATAGCCAGGACATGGAAGCAACCTAGATGTCCATCAGCAGATGAATGGATAAGAAAGCTGTGGTACATATACTCAATGGAGTATTACTCAGCCATTAAAAAGAATACATTTGAGTCAGTTCTAATGAGGTGGATGAAACTGGAGCTGATTATACAGAGTGAAGTAAGCCAGAAAGAAAAACACCAACACAGTATACTAATACATATATATGGAATTTAGAAAGATGGTAATGAAAACCCTGTATGCGAGACAGCAAAAAAGACACAGATGTATAGAAAAGTCTGTTGGACTCTGTGGAAGAGGGAGAGGGTGGGATGATTAGGGAGAATGGCATTGAAACATGTATAATATCATATATGAAATGAATCACCAGTCCAGGTTCGATGCAGGATACATGATGCTTGAGACTGGTGCACTGGGATGACCCAGAGAGATGGTAAGGGGAGGGAGGTGGGAGGGGGTTCAGGATAGGGAACACATGTACACCTGTGGCAGATTCATGTTGATGTATGGCAAAACCAATACAATAATATAAAGTAATTAACCTCCAATTAAAATAAATAAATTTATATTAAAAATAAATAAAAACAGATACATTACCAACAAAGGTCTGTCTAGTCAAGGCTATGGTTTATCCAGGGGTCATGTATGGATGTGAGAGTTGGACTATAAAGAAAACTGAATGCCGAAGATTTGATGCTTTTGAACTGTGGTGTTGGAGACTCTTGAGAGTCTCTTGGACTGCAAGGAGATCCAACCAGTCCATCCTAAAGGAGATCAGTCCTGGGTGTTCATTGGAAGGACTGATGTTGAAGCTGAAACACCAATACTTTGGCCACCTGATGAGAAGAGCTGACTCATTTGAAAAGACCCTGATGCTGCAAAAGATTGAGGGCAGGAGGAGAAGGGGAGGACAGAGGATGAAATGGTTGGATGGCATCACCGACTCAATAGACATGACTTTGTGTGGACTCCAGGAGTTGGTTTTGGACAGGGAGGCCTGGCGTGCTGCGGTTCATGGGGTCGGAAACAACTGGACACGACTGAGTGACTGAACTGAACTGAACTGATTCTGCAGTTTAGTCACTGTAAATGTATCAACGTTATGTTCTTTGTTTTAGCAATCGTTTCGGTCATGTAAGAAGTTAACATAAGGGGAAAAAATATTACAAGAATATCAGATTTTTTTGTACTGGGTTTTGTAACTCTTTTGCAAATCTAAAATTATCTTTAAAAAAATTTAAAAATGTTTAAGTCAAAATTATTGGCATTTTAGTTATTATTTTAAGAAGATAATATAAAAATCTCTGTAATAATTATGGGAGGCTTAGTAGAATATTTTGGCCACTCCTCTGAGCATGAACTAGGTTTAAAATAAATTCCTTAAAAATATATTTTTTAAATTTATTTTCCCAATATCTTGTTTAAAGAGGACAAAAATAAGAATAAAGCTATAAAAGGGTAACGGCAATTAATAATAAAGCAATATTGGTAACATTCAAGTGAGTTTGAAAATTATATTCAATAAAGTTTTTTATGGATTTTGTACTTATAAACAATAGGAATATTTGAAATCACAGCACCTTGAACCTTTGGGTAATGTTGAATAGCGGGGAGGGGGAGAAACAGTTCATTTTTAAAGTGTTTAATAAAAAAAGCTTACCTGTGAATTATGTCTGATTTTGTTCTGAGATAAGACAGTTATGAGCTCATTGAAATGATTGGAATTATAATTTTCTTATAAATATGTACTGTAAAATAGAAAGTTATTTTAGAAAGAAATAGTATACTATTGCAGACATATTTAACAAAGCTCCATGAAAGTATATTTTCTTAGAGTGCTGCCCTATTAAAGAACTGTTTTAGGATGTATCTAGATTACTATTCTATTAGTCTTTGCCCTGCTTCATTCTGCATCCCAAGGCCAAATTTGCCTGTTATTCCAGGTATTTCTTGACTTCCTACTTTTGCATTCCAGTCCCCTATGATGAAAAGGATATCTTTTTTGGGTGTTAGTTCTAAAAGGTCTTGTAGGTCTTCATAGAACCATTCAACTTCAGCTTCTTCAGCATTATTGGTTGGGGCATAGACTTGGATTACTGTGATATTGAATGGTTTGCCTTGGAAACAAACAGAGATCATTCTGTCATTTTTGAGGCTGCATCCAAGTACTGCATTTCAGACTCTTGTTGACCATGATGGCTACTCCATTTCTTCTAAGGGATTCCTGCCCACAGTAGTAGATATAATGGTCATCTGAGTTAAATTCACCCATTCCAGTCCATTTTAGTTCACTGATTCTTAGAATGTCAATGTTCACTCTTGCCATCTCTTGTTTGACCACTTCCAATTTGTCTTGATTCATGGACCTGACATTCTAGGTTCCTATGCAATATTGCTCTTTACAGCATCGGACCTTGCTTCTATCACCAGTCACATCCACAGCTGGGTACTGTTTTTGCTTTGGCTCCATCCCTTCATTCTTTCTGGAGCTATTTCTCCACTGATCTCCAGTAACATATTGGGAACCTACTGACCTGGGGAGTTCCTCTTTCAGTATCCTATCATTTTGCCTTTTCATACTGTTCATGGGGTTCTCAAGGCAAGAATACTGAAGTGGCTTGCCATTCCCTTCTCCAGTGGACCACGTTCTGTCAGATCTCTCCACCATGACCCGCCCGTCTTGGGTTGCCCCGCAGGCATGGCTTGGTTTCACTGAGTTAAAAAAGGCTGTGGTCCTAGTGTGATTAGATTGAATAGTTTTCTGTGAGTATGGTTTCAGTGTGTCTGCCCTCTGATGCCCTTTTGCAACACCTACCATCTTACATGGGTTTCTCTTACCCTGGGCATGGGGTATCTCTTTATGGTTGTTCCAGCAAAGCACAGCCACTGCTCCTTACCTAAATGCAAAAAAGCAAAATGGCTGCCTGGGGAGGCCTTACAAATAGCTGTGAAAAGAAGAGAAGTGAAAAGCAAAGGAGAAAAGGAAAGATATAAGCATCTGAATGCAGAGTTCTAAAGAATAGCAAGAAGAAATAAGAAAGACTTCTTCAGTGATCAATGCAAAGAAATAGAGGAAACCAACAGAATGGGAACGACTAGAGATCTCTTCAAGAAAATTAGAGATACCGAGGGAACATTTCATGCAAAGATGGGCTCAATAAAGGACAGAAATGGTATGGACCTAACAGAAGCAGAAGATATTAAGAAGAGGTGGTAAGAATACGCAGACAAACTGTACAAAAAAGATCTTCACGACCCAGATAATCACGATGGTATGATCACTCATCTAGAGCCAGACATTCTGGAATGTGAAGTCAAGTGGGCCTTAGAAAGCATCACTACAAACAAAGCTAGAGGAGGTGATGGAATTCCAGTTGAGCTGTTTCAAACCCTAAAAGATGATGTTGTGAAAGTGCTGCACTCAATATGCCAGCAAATTTGGAAAACTCAGCAGTGGCCACAGGACTGGAAAAGGTCAGTTTTCATTCCAATTCCAAAGAAAGGCAATGCCAAAGAATGCTCAAACTACCACACAATTGCACTCATCTCACATGCTAGTAAAGTAACGCTCAAAATTCTCCAAGCCAGGCTTCAGCAATACATGAACCATGAACTTCCTGATGTTCAAGCTGATTTTAGAAAAGGCAGAGGAACCAGAGATCAAATTGCCAACATCCACTGGATCATGGAAAGAGCAAGAGAGTTTCAGAAAAACATCTATTTCTGCTTTATTGACTGTGCCAAAGCCTTTGACTGTGTGGATCACAATAAACTGGAAAATTCTGAAAGTGTTGGGAATACCAGACCACCTGATCTGCCTCTTGAGAAATCTGTATGCAGGTCAGGAAACAACAGTTAGAACTGGACATGGAACAACAGACTGGTTCCAAATAGGAAAAGGAGTATGTCAAAGCTGTATATTGTCACCCTGCTTATTTAACTTCTATGCAGAGTACATCATGAGAAATGCTGGGCTGGAAGAAGCACAAGCTGGAATCAAGATTGCTGGGAGAAATATCAATAACCTCAGATATGCAGATGACACCACCCTTATGGCAGAAAGTGAAGAGGAACTAAAAAACCTCTTGATGAAAGTGAAAGTGGAGATTGAAAAAGTTGGCTTAAAGCTCAACATTCAGAAAACGAAGATCATGGCATCTGGTCCCATGACTTCATGGGAAATAGATGGGGAAGCAGTGGAAACAGTGTCAGACTTTATTTTGGGGGGCTCCAAAATCACTGCAGATGGTGACTGCTGCAATGAAATTAAAAGATGCTTACTCCTTGGAAGAAAAGTTATGACCAACCTAGGTAGCATATTCAAAAGCAGAGACATTACTTTGCCGACTTAGGTCCGTCTAGTCAAGGCTATGGTTTTTCTAGTGGTCATGTATGGATGTGAGAGTTGGACTGTGAAGAAGACTGAGCACTGAAGAATGATGCTTTTGAACTGTGGTGTTGGAGAAGACTCTTGAGAGTCCCTTGGACTGCAAGGAGATCCAACCAGTCCATTCTGAAGGAGATCAGCCTTGGGATTTCTTTGGAAGGAATGACTCTGAAGCTGAAACTCCAGTACTTTGGCCACCTAATGTGAAGAGTTGACTCATCAGAAAAGACTTTGATGCTGGGAGGGATTTGGGGCAGGAGGAGAAGGGGACAAAAGAGGATGAGATGGCTGGATGGCATCACTGACTCGATGGAGATGAATCTGAGTGAACTCTGGGAGCTGGTGATGGACAGGGAGGCCTGGTGTGCTGTTATTCTTGGGGTCACAAAGAGTCGGACATGACTGAGTGATTGAACTGAACTGAGATGACAATTAAAACAATTAAAACTGGACTTTTCATTTCAAACATTCAGAATATATGCCTAATGCACAAGAAACTGCACTAGGAAGGTAGGGGGGAAAGTACAAGAATAGAAAGCAGCCAACTAACAGAATAGGATAAAACACAGCAGTAATTTTTTGCTTTGGATTGGTCAAAATCCATTTAAGATTCTGGTCGAGAATACAGATCAAACCAATTTCTCTACCTCCACTTACAAAATATACACAAGTTCATCCCATCAAAATTTTTCCAGCTTTAAAGAGTTCAGAAACACCTTGAGTCCCATCCATGGAATTAGGTTGAAAAATTCTTGGTATAAGGAAAGTTAGTATCTCATTCAGTTCAGTCACTCAGTCTTGTCTGACTCTTTGCGACCCCATGGACTGCAGCATGCCAAGGCTTCACTGTCCATCATCACTCCTGGAGCTTGCTCAAACTCATGTCCATCATGTCGACAATGCCATCCAACCATCTCGTCCTCTGTCTCCCCCCTTCTTCTCCCGCCTTCCATCTTTCCGAGGATCAGGGTCTTTTCCAATGAGTCAGTCCTTCGCATCTGGTGGCCAAAGTATTGGAGTTTCAGTTTCAGTTTCAGTCCTTCCAATGAACATTCAGGACTGATTTCCTTTATTGACTGGATGGATCTCCTTGCAGTCCAAGGGACTCTCAAATTTTTTTCCAACACCACAGTTCAAAAGCATCAGTTCCTCAGCACTCAACTTTCTTTATAGTCCAACTCGCACATCCATATGTAAACGGAAGAATGAAGTAGCTCAGTAGTGTCTGAGTCTTTGCAACCACAGGGACTGTAGCCTACCACGCTTCTCCACCCATGGGATTTTCCAGGCAAGAGTTCTGGAATGGGTTGCCATTTCCTTCTCCAGAGGATCTAGATCCATGTATGGACCTTAGTTGACAAAGTGATGGCTCTGCTTTTAAATATGCTGTCTAGGCCGGTTATAGCTTTTCTTCCAAGGAGTAAGCATCTTTTAATTTCATGGCTTCAGTCATCATTTGCTGTAATTTTGGAACTCAAGATAATAAAGTCTGTCACTGTTTCCATTGTTTCCCTATCTATTTGCCATGAAGTGATGGGACCAGATGCTGTGATCTTAGTTTTCTGAATGTTGAATTTTAAGCCAGCTTTTTCACTCTCCTCTTTCACTGTAAAACTCTTAAGTTCCTCTTTGCTTTCTGCCATAAGGGTGGTGTCATCTGCATATCTGAGGTTATTGACATTTGCCCCAGCATCTTGATTCTAGCTTGTGCTTCATGCAGCCTGGCATTTTGCATGATGTACTCTGCATATTATTTAAGCAAGTAGGGTGACAATATACAGCCTTGACGTACTCCTTTCCCAATTTGGAACCAGTCCATTGTTCCATGTCCAGTTCTAACTGTAGCTTCTTGACCTGAATACAGATTTCTCAGGAGGCAGGTAAGAATTTTTCACAGTATGTCATTGATACTTTGTAATCTCACTGTTTTGTGAACATAGAAGGGATGGCAATGTTGTCCATTGAATTTAGAGTTGTGAATGCTATAATATTTAAATGTGTTACTTTAATTCATCTAAAAGGTTGATTCAGTTTGTTTGGCTGGCAAGATGGCTGCTTCACCTTCATAATTCTTCTCATTGTCAAATTGATGGTTGACATAGAGAACAGCCATCCATAAAAGAATAGAATTGGTCTTGGACAAAGACATATGTGTTCTTTTGTTCTCTATCTCCCACAGAAATCTTGAAGTTTTTGATGTTTCTAAAATTTTTCCCATGACATGTGAACACAGTGGACATTTTAACTTCAAGACTGAGATCACAGATAATATGCATATTATGGACTTTTCGGATGTTTCCTCATCATTAAAAGGAGGACACTTTTCTCACTGACCTCCAGTATTACTAAGTATTAAACAGGGCTTAAGTGTTAATGTCTGCTTTGTGATTGGTGATATTATTTTTATTATAGTTAGCAAGCTCAATGACACTTGATTACATTTTTTTTTTTGTATAATAAATACGTGCCCTATAGCTAGACAAGGCTTAAAGCCAGGATTTTTGATATTATGAAGCTTTACTTGTTGAGATTTGACTTAACATACACAGTTAAAACAATCAAACATTTGGTAAATGTTCTAATATCCAAATATAGCAGATATTTCGGTGTAATTTGATTTATGATCAAATTTTCTTTACACAAGGGACACAGCAAGAATTTTCTGTTTTACTTTATGACCTAAAGAAGACAGCTGTTAAATATGGGCTGTTTCCCCATAGAAGCCAAGGAGATTTTTTAGTATGAATATTGCAAACAAAGTAGGCTAGAAAAAAAACAAATATTTCTCTTTCCTCTTATGTAATGTTAAATCACTGTAGTGTATCACCATTCTAAAATGTTACATTTTTATTGGAGCCTGACTTAAAACTTAAGCAAGTTTAAAACTCAACATTCAAAACACAAAGGTCATGGCATCTAGTCCCATCACTTCACAGTGAACAGATAGGGAAAAAATGGCAACAGTGACAGACTTTATTTTGGGGGTCTCCAGAATCACTCCAAATGGTGACTAATGCCATGGAATTAAAAGATGCTTACTCCTTGGAAGAAAAGCTATCACCAACCTAGACAGCATATTAAAAAGCAGAGACATCACTTTGCTAACAAAGGTCCATCTAATCGAAACTACAGTTTTTCCAGTAGCCATGTATTGATGTGAGAGTTGGACCATAAAGAAGGTTGATTACTGAAGAACTGATGCTTTGACATTGTGGTGCTAGAGAAGACTTGTGAGAGTCCCTTGGGCAACAAGGAGATCAAATCAGCTAATTCTAAAGGAAATCAACCTTGAATATCCATTGAAAGGACTCATGCTGAAGCTGAAGCTCCAATGCTTTGGCCACCTGATGCGAAGTGCGGACTCCCTGGGAAAGACCCTGATGCTGGGAAAGATTGAAGGTGGGAGGAGAAGGGGACAACAGAGGATGAGATGGATGAATGGTGTCCAATTCAATGGACATGAGTTTGTTCAAACTCTGGGCAATAGTGAAGGACAGGGAAGCCTGGTGTGCTGCAGTCCATGGGGTCACAAAGAGCTGAACACAACTGAGTGACAGAGTAACAATATTGAAACAACAGCAATGGATGATGAAGGTAAAGTGCTCTTTAATATGAGTAAATCACACTAATTATTAAATCTTTATCAGAAACAAGATGAATGACATTATCATCCAACAGTCTAATGAACAACTTCTAAATATAAAGTGGCATGAAGATTAATAAAATAAGATTATTCAAAGAGGCAAAATATATGATGTTCATTTCAACCATGAGTTTGTCATTTTAAACAATTTAAAATGGCATAATCTCTTTTTTTCCAAAGTGCAACAACATTTGTATTGAGTGAATTTTTTGTTGTTATCAGAGGACTTTCATATATTCAAGATACGTTAGAGAGCATAGTTAATTACCATGAATACATTCATTTATCTTTTGAAATTAATGCTAAATATTAAATATAATAAAATATTATTCCTTTAATTGGTTATTTATCTGTTTTTAATAATACAATTTTTGGTGTGCAGTAGAAGGGTTTTTATTGTGTTGTACATTATTTTTCATAATGGAGGAACACCACAAAGAGATGGCCATAATTGCTTCAAGGCATTCCTGAACTGAACAAGTTAAAAAGAAAAACAAACTGGCAATCAAAGACTAAGTAAAGTGATACTTAAAAGACAATGCCAGATGTCCTGATGGGGGTTGTTTTATCTAAATGTACTAGAAAATGGGAACCCTGCAAATATCCAGGAATAAAAACCAACCAGGGCAGAGCTGATATCACATGTAAACATTTTAGCTCATAAATCAGGACAGCCACTGTATATGAGTGGGACTAAGTTGTTATACAGTCTTAATCTAAACATCATAAGCTTTGTTCTTGGCACTTTGCTAATACACATTTCTCCCACTTACAGGGGTCTTTGCAGTTTTCACCACAGCACTACAGGATTTTCTCAGAGGTAATCTGATATAGAAAGACCTAAATGAGATAAAAACTCAGAAAGCATCCAAAATAAACCTCATAAATAACAGTAATTCCCTTATTCTGATTTCATATTTGACCAGATGGGTGAAATTTAGAAGTAAGATAAAGAAAGTAAAAAATATTTTATAAATCTGGATGGATTCTGGATTAATATTTCATTATGCCTTTAAACCTTTTCAGTTGAATATGTTATGTTCAGAATCTGGAAAGAAACATGATTTTACAGTACAAACTCTGTCATGTCATTCATAAACATTTGGCTAAAATGACAAAAATGTCAGTCTGTGGTCTCCTTCACCTACACTCACTTCTTTCCTCCTCTTTTGTCTCCTTCTTCCTTCTCTTTACTGTCTTCCTTACTCTGAAAATAGCAGACATTGCTTTCAACTTTGGGATCTCACCCTCAATGGTGGGCTTCCCAAAGCTCTGCCTAACTTGCTTATTTAATCATAATGCTCCTAAAATCTACATTGCTATAAAGGTCAGAAATTTTTTGTTCTTCTGGAACACATAAGTACATATGAGAGAGAGAAAATTCCTTTAATGTCTGCTCTGTCCATCCAGCCCAGGTCTGAACTTCAAACTTCTAATCTTACAGGATTAAAGAGGTGGGATATGAAAGAAAATTTCAATCACCTGACATATGCTTATTACTAGTATCCAGTGTCTCCCATGCTCACTCATGATACCAATAAACTTTAGGGTGAATATAGGTGGTTTAATTCACCAAGTCCTGACCCAAAGTAAAGATTTAATCATTTAACACAAGTGGAGGACATAAGATAAGAGACCAGACAGAATAGAAGGCTGGTCAAAGATATTTAGAAGACTGAAAGACAGAAAAATGAACAAGGACTACACAAACATGTACTGTTTTATCTCTCATCCTGATTATGACTGTAATGAAATTATATCATAGTTTCTTTCTGACAGTACTTAAAAATTGAATCTAACATTATTTATTCACATCAAAACAGATGAGCATGTTAAAATGCTTAGACTCTCTAAAAATATTTGGAGTTTCTTAAAATTTGACCAGATTTTGAAATTTCTAAACTCAATGCAATGCAAACAAATCTTGCTTCACTTTTTTCTCCCTTAATTAATCCCCATGCATTCTCATTCTCGTGTCCAACTCTATGAGACCCCATGGACTGTAGCTTGCCAGGCTCCTCTGTCCATGGGATTTCCTAGGCAACAATACTGGAGAGTGTTACCATTTCCTTCTTCAGGGGATCCTCCTGACCCAGAAATCAAATCGATTCTTGCTGCATTGCAGGTGGATTCTTTACCACTGAACCACCAAGGAAGCCCCCAATTTTTGTGGTTTTATATTAAATCTCTTTTCTTGGTAACTAGATGAGAAGAACACAGGAGAGTTTCCGTGTTTAAGGTAACATTCAGTTGCAAATATAATTTTTTTTATAATTGCAATTTTCTTCAGGGATTTAAATTTCAAATCTAAACCAAAACATCAAGCATAGCTAACTCAAGGCGTCCTCTCTCCTGTAGTTGAAGTCTAATCCTTAGCTAGTGAACTCACACTGGAGGAAGTGTTAAAACCCTGGGTTTTGTTTGTCAGTTTTGTTGTCTTCTCCTCCTTTGATATTCTGGATCCTTGCAAACTGAAAGAAAAAGAGAATGTCAGAGGAAAAGGGCAAAATTCTTTACATCTAAGTTGGATTATTTGCAAATTTTCTTTCATTGTCAGTGCCGACAAATGCAGCAAGCACCCAAATGCTCTGTCTTCCAAGAGCAGTGTTAATAGATTCTACAAAATTTTCCCTGTGAATATGCATATACTGTAACTGCCTAATATTCACTCTCTGGTGACCTCTGGTAACTCACCTTTAGTTTTGACCTTTGGAAATCTCCCTCTAGACAGGCAGCTCAGGCAGCCAGCCCTCACTGGTGAGATCACATCGAATGATGCCAGTTAAATGTCGTGGCATTTGCTTGACCCAGAAGAAAGGCATGGGTTCTTGCCTGAGTGCATTTACTTTATAGTTTATGCGATTAGCTGTGCACTGAACAAGTTAAGTGAATGACCATATTGTAACAGGGTACTGCTGCTTGGCACAACTATCCCTGGGAACGTCGGCAACTTCCTGTCACTTCCAGGAAGTTCCAGAAAATCTTCCACCTTGAGCCGTCAGAGAACTAAGAATAAATACTGCTGTTCATATTTAATCTAGAACTCTCTTCTATGGGATGAGGGAAGGTGTTAGGTTGCTTTTTAGTCAACTTAAGTCAAGGTGTTTAAGTTCTGCATATTAGAGGCTAGCTGTACATTTCTTTAGAATATCGGAGAGCTTTTCAAAACTATGGTTTTTCCAGTAATCATGTATGGATGTGAGAGTTGGATTATAAAGAAAGCTGAGCACTGAAGAATTGATGTTTCTGAACTATGATGTTGGTGAAAACTCTTGAGAGTCCCTTGAACTGCAAGGAGATCCAACCAGTCCATCCTAAAGGAAAATAGTCCTGAATATTCATTGGAAGGACTGATGCTGAAGCTGAAACGCCAATACTTTGGCCACCTGAGGTGAAGAACAGACTCATCTGAAAAGACCCTGATGCTGGGAAAGATTGAGGGCAAGAGGAGAAGGGGACGACAGAGAATGAGATGGTTGGATGACATCACTGACTTGATGGACGTGAGTTTGAGCAAGCTTCAGGCATTGGTGATGGTCAGCCAAGCCTGGCATGCTGCAGTCCATGGGGTCGCAGAGAATTGGACACAACTGAGTGACTGAACTGACTGAACTTCTCTAATATTCTTGTTCTTTTGGGACTTTCAGAGCCAAAACGTTGAGGAAAATGGTAAATACCCCACTCAGCACCCATTAAAGTTTATAAATTAATATTATAAATTTGGCATAGTCCAGTGTTGTTGTATATATTATGTTTTGCTTAAATCTATTTTAAACAAATGACTTAAAAGCTAATGCCTCAAATAGTCTGCCACTAATTATGCTTGCTTCAAGATTTAAAAAGTTTCATTTGAATTCTACTTTGTATTTATTTTATTATAAAAATGTGTTTTTAAAAAAACTTCTTTGCTGCATCTATTGAAATGACCACTTGTGTTTCAACGATTAGGTCTATTAATGTGGTGAATAACATTTATTTATGTTAAAGATATATCAGTTAGGAGTGCTGTCATTTGCAAATAATCACAAAACTAAACTAACAACAAGATAAGCAAATTTTTGCCCACATAAGTCAAGAGATGGCTAGTAGACAAAATTAATAATTCATTACTTAAACATGGAGTCTTGGATCCAGGCTTTTATCATCTTTTCACTGTGCCATTCTTAGCTTATTATATTTAATTCTCATAATTTTACCTAATAGTTCCAGGGTAGCTACTAGAGCCTCGGACATCATGTCATCATTCAATAAATAAAGAGATGGAAAAAGGTGACTTTAAATCACTGTCACTTTTGTTGAGAGAGAAAAGAAAAGTATTCTACTCAAATGTTCTGGTAGATTTAATAGTATTTCATTGGATACAACTGTGTCAAATGGCATCTTTGCAAAGTATGAAAGTGAAATTTAAAGGAGAAATTACTTACAGGGTAAATACAGTTTTTATTAGCAAGCAAGAAGAAAAGAATAGATATTCGGTAGGTGTATAATTTGTCTGGGCTTCCCTGTTGGGTCGGACTGTAAAGAATCTGTCTGCAATGCAGGAGACACAAGTTCAATCCCTGGATTGAGAAAATCCCCTGGAGAAAGGAATGGCTACCTACTCCAGTATTCTTGCCTGGAGAATTCCATGGACAGAGGAGCCTGGTGGGCTACACTTCATGGGGTTGCAAAGAGTCAAACACAACTAGGCGACTAACATAAAGACACACAAGTTTTGTCTACAAAGCTGTCCTTGCATTTCTAGGTTAGAGTGAAATTGACTAGGATGAGGATTTTTATGTTAATATTGTTAATTTTTTTCATGTATGGAATATTTAATTATTTTTCAGAAGTGAGATTAACCTACATTTTTTTCTTTCTGACTTGGGTATCAAGATTACACTAAATTTATAAAACAATTTTAGGAGTATTCCTTTATTTCTATAGTCTCAAAGGCTTTATGTAGTCCTGAAATTTTACCTTAAATTAAGTTAGCCTGAAATACACTATATCTCAGGGATAAACATAATGCATCCAACCTTTTATGGGCTTTTCCCCTTTTTTAAAACTGTTTAGTTGGTTCCCTAAAAATAAAAATGCATTTGTCTAACCTTCCATTTTTATAATATGTTCCTAGGTATTTGTTCATTTGCCTTTCAGAAAATTGGCTTTCTTGAATGGTTAGATAGAAAGCTCCTCAATGAAGCAAAATGTTTGGTTTGGTTTGGTTTTCTTAAAAAAAAGAAAAGAAAACTCCACATATCTCTTCTTCACAAGGCTAGAATCATACAGTGACAAACAGTTCAAGACCATTTACTCATGCTCTTTGTACTTTTCCACCTCTTTATGTCAACTAGTCAGGTAAATACACCTTCAGTAGACCAGTCAAGAATTACACTAAACAAAAAAAAAAAAAAAAAAAGAATTACACTAAACATAGTACAGAAGCTAAGGACAGCTGATTGTAGAAGGAGAAACAAAAAAGGATACCTGAGAATTTGTTTGTCATATGATCATAGATGTGTTTCATGTGTCATTAATTAACAGACAAAGATATCTAAAGTATATACAAGACCAAAACACCAGAGGCAAATTGCTGTCCCAATGTCATCAGATTCTTTAATCTAAAAGCATACATTTTCACCTCAAGCTAACAAGGAACATGTCTCTCCACTTAATTCAAACACCAGTGTTTTTAAATTGTTCCCATTTTATCTCTTTAGGAAGAAGTATATTTCTCCTATGGGGTGTAAGAACTGAGCACCTATATCACTTTTTTATTGAATATTGATTGGAGGGAAAATATAAACAGAGCTACTGCTATTCTTGGTCATATTTGGCATTATATTCATGATTGCAAAATAACTGCAAAGGCTCCTATTTTTATGCTTTGTGCCTTAGCATCTTGTAGGTCAGAGTATTCTCTGAAGTTTTAAAAATTTTTGTTACATTATTATTTGTATTTTGGTCATACCACAGGGCACTCATGATCCTAGTTTCCTGACCAGGGATTAAACTGTGCCTTCTGCAGAGAAACCATAGACTCTTAACCATTGGACTGCCAAGTAAGTTTCCCTGACTGCATTTTTAGCTTTCTCACCTGCTATGCAACGTTTGTCAAAATAGATGCTTCAACCTTTCCTTAGATGTGTGTTGACTTTTCACCTTTGCTTATTCATTTCCTTGAGGCCTAATTATTTTTAATTTTTATATTTGTAGACAATTTAAATTGTATGCAATTTTAAAGAGCAAATTCAATGTTGTATCTATTCAAAAGAGTCTTTTCCTGTTGCCCTCTCTATGCTTATACTCCTATGTGTGTTTGTATTAGTCACTCAGTCACGTCCCCATCTTAGTGATCCCATAGACTGTAGCCCACCAGACTTCTCCATCCATGGGATTCTCCAGGCAGGAATATTTTAGTGAGTAGCCATTCCCTTCACCATGGGATCTTCCCAGTTCAGGGATGGAACCTGGGTCTCCTACATTGCAGGCAGATTCTTTCCCATTTAAGCCACCAGATAAGCCTGTATGATTCTATGGGGCCTATTATAACCTAAGGTTTTTTCCAACCTGGGCTCTAGACTTAAAGCAGAAAAGATCAGTCTTGCCTAGGCATTCAATATTCCCTGGAATTCTACAACACTATGACTCTTTGTAAAACCTCAGTGATGCTCTCTGGATCTCACATTTTGTCATTAAGGATTCAACTGTCCTCAGTTCTTCATTATTCTTCTGCAAGATATTAAGGCAACTTGTTCCTTCCACACCTTCAAAATAACTAGATCACTATATCAGACAGGGAGTTCTCTGTCCCTGGGAATATTCTCCAAAGGTATATTTCAGCATATTTTATAGAACTGGAAAAAATTTTCCAAGTTTTCAAGCTGGAAGATGAGCCATTCATTTGCCCAAAAATTCCTTATAGTCTGTCTGATCACTTTTGCTTCCAACAGTGTTAATGCACATCTTCTAGGAAGCAGACCCCAAGATGAAATAAGAAGTGGAAGAGATTTATCAGAGAGGTGTTTATAAAAAAAAAAGTCTAAGGGAGAAGGAGCAAGAATGAACAGAAGGTTCCCTGTTTTATTTATTATATGTCAATCCCAATCTCCCAATTTATTCCACTCTTATCCTCTAGAAAAATAATCTTTAAAAGAGTGCATATATGACTGTGTATAACTGATCCACTTTGCAGTACACCTGAAATTAACACAACATTTCAAATCAATCATACCCTAATTAAAAAAAAAAATTGGTTTACAATATTCTGGTGGCTCAGATGGTAAGGGATCTGCCTGCAATGCTCAAGACCCATGTTTGATCCCTGGTTTGGGAAGACCTCCTGAAATGGTTACCCATTCCAGTATTCTTGCCTGGAGAATTCCACAGACAGAGGATCCTGAAGGGGTACAGTCCATGAGGTCACAAAGAGTTAGACATGACTGGGTGACTAAGACTTTCACTTCACTTTCCAAAATAATTTTTTTTTTAAAAGTAAGATTAAATAATAAATGAAAGAGAGAGAAAAAAAGAATAAGCAGAGATATGCCTTAAGTCATGATGTAGGCCTGAGACTTGAGACAGAAGAAAGAAAGAAAAAAATCAAAGATTAGGTATTGAGAGTCTCAGATGGCCAGGTAGTTCTGGGGAAATCTTGGGTGGGCTGCTGGGAAGCCCCAGAGCAAGTAAAGTCCACTTCAGGAATCCTTAGTTGGATATAAATGGACAGGTTCTTGTATCCCACTGTGGATACATTGGCTAGTGGCAACTTGGGCACTGTGTGGTCTCAGTTGAATGCTGCAGGAAATCCAAAGGCAATCAATTAATTACATTCTTAAGAGTGTGGTTTTCTGTTGAAAATCTGAGAAGCACACTTTCATAGCTTCTTCGATTCCTTACACAAGAGTGAATGCAACCAAAGGAACAGATCTGTGAATAATAATTAAAATAATAATAATAATAATAATAATGCCTACAAAACAACCAGTTGAAGAACTGAACTTTGTCAGCATCTTAGAAATCTCTTGTGTCCCCAAACAAGCATGACCCTTTTATTCCTCCTCATTAATTTCACTTCCAATACCATGCATTTTTATCAGCTATTATGGGACATCATACATAAAGTACTTTCTCCTGTGTTGGCTGATTTCATTTAACATTACTTTTTTAGATTCGTATACATTGCTATATGCAGTTATCAAGGATAAAATTGTTATGAAAAATCATGCCAGTGACTTGAGTTCCTCATCCCAAATTTTCCCTTGGAGCTCTTCATTAGAACTGTTGTGTCTTAAGGATTATCTATCTTCAACTTCAGTGGCTAATGTTAAAATATTTTCCAAAGGGGCTGTGTCAATTATCCTTTCTTGGCAGGATGTAAGAGAACAGTTGCTCAGTATCTTTAACCACTTCAAGAATGTGTAGTGGTGTCTCTTTGTGGTTTTAAATAATATCTTTAAGCTGGTTATCTTTATACATTCAAATCTTTTAGTCATTTCCTTATGAATAATTCAACATATTTAGACTTTTGTTTAATGGCCCTCTATATGAAAATCAAATATAAATATGTTCTTTTAATTCAAACAGTTATTGCTATTTTATTTTGATTTCTTTATTTTTCCTACAGTTTGCTTACTACAGAGAAATATTCTGAAATTTTCTCTAGAGTAACTAGCCAATTTTACCATATTGCTTATGAAAATATAATTTAATCTCCTTCAAATTGTGTTGTCTCAATTATTTTGTTAAAATTTATGTAGGCTTCATAAAGTTTCAGGACTATTTCTTCTATTTCAGTGATACATCCATGATTGAGGCCATATAAGTTTATTTATCGTGATTTTAATATATTCTTTATTATTTAATTATTCAAGCAATATGTTTATATAGTTATATCAGCTGTTCTTATTTTATTCCCACTTAAAAATAATTATCAGCTCTTTCTCTTTTTCATTATTTTATACAAATTTTGTGTTTAAAAAGTGTGGATGTCATTTTGAATTACATTAAATATATTTGGGAAAATGTGTTTAATATAATATCCTCCAATCCAAGAAAATAGCAGTTTTACCAATATTCTCAAGTTTTTCTCTCAATTCAAGACTATAATTATTGCTTTTTGTTTTGCTTTTAATGCATATATCAAATTATTGTTGGATGATTTCTTATTTGTATATAATAGTGGATTTCTACTGCCTGCTGCTGCTGCTGCTGCTAAGTCACTTCAGTTGTGTCCGACTCTGTGTGACCCCATAGATGGCAGCCCACCAGGCTCCCCTGTCCCTGGGATTCTCCAGGCAAGAACACTGGAGTGGGTTGCCATTTCCTTCTCCGATGCATGAAAGTGAAAAGTGAAAGTGAAGTTGCTCAGTTGTGTCCGACTCTTAGTGACCCCATGGACTACAGCCTACCAGGCTCCTCCATCCATGGGATTTTCCAGGCAAGAGTACTGCAGTGGGGTGCCATTGCCTTCTCCATTCTACTGCCTGCTGTCCTTTAATTTCTTTTATTGAGATCCCAGCTGATCTCCAGATGTTTTCTTGGCAAATGTTTAACATGGACAAACTAAGTAGGTCATCACAACTCAGTCTTTTATTGCTGCAGAATTACTTTATGTGATTCTCTCAAGGGAAAAAAAATATCACTGCAATAAATTCTAATCATAGGTAAAACCCAAGTGATTACTGTGTACTAGACACTACACTAACTGATCTACATCTAATAACTCATTAATTGATTTATTATTGTGAAATTTACTGTTACCAGCTCCATTTTACAGATGAGAGAAATGAAGCACAGAAAAATTAACCTTTCCTTTTTCATACAGCTTATAAGTTATGACAGATTTTAAAGCTATATTGACATGTGCTGCTTGTGCACTTCTGATCAGCACACTGTATGTTATTTTTGGGTTTAAAAACATATACAGCACACAAATTTTGTAACCTTAAAATTAGACAGAGAAGGATAAATTTAAACACAAGAGAAAGCATGTCTGAAATGGTATAGATTTCACTGAAAGAGGAAATAATGGTAACAAAATAAGGAATAATAAGAAATTAGTCATTCTGTAATTTGGAAAACTCAGGATGGTAATAAAAAAAAAGTAAATAGTGATGAAATATCATAGTCAGAAGATAATGTTCAGTCTGACCATGTCAGCTTTGAAATAAGGTAGATGAAACCATGGATAGATCTTGATTAATTATTTAGGAAAAAACATAAACATATGCATAATTTCTGTAATAGATATAAATAAAATTATTCTTTAAAAAAATACAGTTTTATAGATGAAAATAAAATCAGAAAAATCAGAAAATTTAATAGGGTAAGATTTAGAAAGTACTGGGTTTCACACCTAGACCAGAATCCACTATATAAAAAAAATCCATTTTACATTCTGATACGTGTCAACAACAGCAAAATAATGCAGGAGAAAATAATGCAAATAAAAAAGACGTGTATCTGGGTTATTAATAATAGGAATTCAGGAGGCACAGATGTGGATAACCCCAGTGTTTTCAGGATGAGAAAGAGTCAGGGGCTTATAAAGACAAAACACCATGAGATTATTAAAACTTGCCCAGCAACAATTGTGATTGATCCTGATGTGAGTTGAAAAATACTTGTCCTTAAGGAAACATGAGTTATTTCAGAGTAGGGGTTCAATAAGGAGATGAGCTGTCACTAGTTTCTGGCAGATGTTCTAAATGACTTCATTAGGTCAAAAGGTCAGATTCCATCCAGGCTGAAACGTGCAAAATTACACTCCCTTAATGGCTCTCTTGGCTTAATTTTAGAAAACTCTCTCAACAATACTGACTTCTTTTTTATTTTTCTTTTATATTTTTCCCTTTTGATTAAGATCTTTCTTTAGAAAACACTGATGATCAACCATTGTGTTATTTGGCACCAGTATCAACTCCCTTGGCACTGGGAAGTCTCATTCTTAGAGTCATGTCTCAAGGAAGAGAAAAAGAAGTGGTTGGGAGAGAAATACACTTTTAGAGAGTTTATGTTAACATTGGAACAACAAGGAATCATTTGGAAATGAGTCTTAGACAGTATCTAAAATGGCAGAAATGTATTGATCTACATTAGGAGGGATTATTTAAGGGTAGTCAATCATCTCCAGACATCAAACTATGATTCTTCTTGTGGAGGATGTCAGCCTATAGCAGCAGTATAGTAACAGGTGATACAAAGTTTGACCAGTTTAAAAACAACAGAGAGTAGAAATTAAAACAATAATTAGCTTAAATAATTGCAACCTGGATCACAATAAAGTCACCAAATCCAGAGGAGAGTCCAGCTAAAGATATTTAGATGTCAGGGCTGAACCCTATTTTGACATTTGAAATGTTTCTCATGACGTCATCAAGCATTTAGTTAAAGGATAGTTTTAATTCTCAATGATTCCAAATTAAAAGGTTGAAATGAAAACTGGAAACGTTAGTTTGGAGATTAATAGCCATATATCGAAGAAAACTAGAAAAATTCAGGATCAGTTTCATTTGCAGAAGAAATAACAAAATTTCAAAAAAAAAAAAAAAAAACCATTTAAACCTAATATCCAGAAAGGCATTTAATACTAAAATGCAGACCAAGAAGCAACAGTTAGAACCAGACATGCAGCAAAGGACTGGTTCCAAACCAGGAAAGGAGTACATCAAAGATGTATATGCTCACCTAATTTATTTAACTTTATGCAGAGTACATCATGCAAAATGCTGGGCTGGATGAATCACAAGCTGAAATCAAGATTGTCTGGAGAAATATCAAAACCTCAGATATGCAGATGACATCACATTAATGGCAGAAAGTAAGAGGAACCAAAGAGTCTCTTGAAGAGGGTGAAAAAACAAAGTGAAAAAACTGGCTTAAAACACAACATTCAACAAAAGAAGATTATGGCATCTAGTTCCATCACTTCATGGCAGATAGATGGGGAAAAGGAGAAACAGTGTTAGATTTTATTTTCTTGGGCTCCAAAATCATTGCAGATAGTGACTGCAACCATGAAATTAAAAGACACTTGCTCCTTGGAAGGAAAACTATGATGAACCTAGACAGCATATTAAAAAGCAAAGATATCACTTTTTAATGAAGGTCTGTCTAGTCAAAGCTATGGTTTTTCCAATAGTCATGTACAGATGTGAGAGTTGGACCATAAAGAAGGCTAAGTGTCAAAGAAATGTTGCCTTTGAAATGTGGTATTGGAAAAGACTCTTGAGAATTTTTTGGACAGCAAGGAGATCAAATCAGTCAAATGGAAACTCAGCATAAATCTCACCCTATATGAAGCTTACACAAACAACTGGACCAACCAAAAGGAAGAAATAATTCAGTCTTGAAGCCTGGGAAAAGGAAACCTCAAACACAATAAGTTAAAAAAAAAAATTGAAAAGGCAGAGAAATACTACACAAATGAAGGAACAAACAAGAAACACAGAAGTGCAAATAAATGATGAGGAAATAGGCAAACTCCCTGAAAAAGAATTCAGAATAATGATAGTAAAGATGATCAAAAACCTTGAAAACAAAATGAAGAAAATTCAAGATCAACTAACAGATATCTAGAAGAAATAAAGAATAAACACACAGAGACAACACAATTACTGAAACTAAAAACACTCTAGAAGAAATCTAGAACTGTTGTGCTGGAGAAGACTCTTGAAAGTCCCTTGGACTTCAAAGAGATCAAACCAGTATATCCTGAAGGAAATCAATCCTGAATATTCATTAGAAGGACTCCAATACTTTGGCCACCTGATGCCTGATGACCACCTGAAGGCTCCTTGGAAAAGACCCTGATGCTGGGAAAGATTGAAGGAAGGAGGAGAAAGGGATGACAGAGGAAGAGATGACTGGATGGCATCACCAACTGGATGGACACGAGTTTGATCAAGCTGAAGGAGTTGGAGAAGGACAGGGAAGCCTGGCATGCTGCAATCCATGGGGTTGCAAAGAGTCAGACACGACTGAGTGACTGAACTGAACTGAGATTCTTATTGAACTTATATAGATAACTATATTGTCACGAAAATAATACTAAGAATTTCCAAATTCTGGATGGTAAAGTAGAGATGAATATAAACATTTAATCTGTGTTTGCAAAAGTTTACTTATCAAATCACTGTTTTATAGAATGTGTTTCCATAAATCAGGAAAAGCAAAATGTAAAAGAACAATATTTCAATTAAAATGTCATTAAAATTATAATCATTCTTACCAGTTCATTCATTCCCATGTAATTAATTCTTGATCTTAATCATTTATTAGCTGGTTATAAAGCTATCAGTTTCTTCATTAGATTTCTGTAATTTTTACCTAGTTCAATGATATGATATAAAAATTATTAGTAACCTGCATTTAATGGTGTCAGAGTCCTTTGCATGAATTTTTCTAAAAATGAAATGTAGTTATAATTGTTTCAAACTAAAACAATTCATTTTGTCTATAAATGGCAAAGACTTAAAACAACAAGGTTAAAGACTGTATTACAATGTAATTGACACGAAAATTAAGTTCTTTATGTGTCATGTTTTTGTAGTTTAGTCGATATGTGAATACCAACTCTTTGCAACCGCATAGAGAGGCCAGCACAACAAGCTTCTCTATTGTTCACTATCTCCCAGAATTTGCTCAAATTTTTTTTCCAATTGAGTCAGTGACGCTATATAACCATTGGCTCCTCAGCCAACCTCTTCTTCTTTTGCCTCAATCTTTCCCAGCATCATGGTTTTGCATATGAATCAGCTCTTTGCATCAACTGGGCAAAGTATTGGAGCTTCTTCTTGAGCATCAGTCCTTCCAGTGAATATTCGTGGTCAATTTTCTTTAGGATTAACTGGTTTGATCTCCTGTCAGTCCAAGTGACTCTCAGGAGTCTTCTCTAGCACCATAGTTCAAAAGCATCAATTTCTTTGAACACAGCCTTCTTTATAGTCCAACTCTCATATCTGTACATAACTACTGGAAAACCATAGATTTGACTATATGGACCATTGCCATAAAAGTGGTATCTCTGCTTTTTAATATACTGTCTAGCTTTGTCATAACTTTTCATCCAAGGAGCAAGCATATTTTAGTTTCACAGCTGCAGTCATCATCTGCAGTGATTTTGGAACTCAAGAAAATAAAATCCACCACTGTTTCTGCTTTTCCCCCATCTATATGCCATGAAGTGATGAAACAATATGCTGTGATCTAATTTTTGAATGTTGAATTTTAAGCCATCTTTTTCACTCTCTTCCACCCTCATCAACAGGCTCTTTAGTTCCTGTTCACTTTCTGCCATTAAAGTGGTATCATCTATATATCTAAAGTTATGATATTTCTTCCAGAAAGCTTGATTCCAGCTTTTTATTAATCCAGCCTGGCATTTTGCATGATGTACTCTGCATGTAAGTTAAATAAGCAGGTTGACAATATACAGCTTTTCCCAATTTTGAACCAGTCCATTGTTCCATGTATGGTTCTAACTATTGCCCCACATACAGGTTTCTCAGGAGACAGGTAAATTTGAGAATATTCCACAGTTCTGATCCACACAGCAAAGGTTTTTATATAGTCAATGAAGCAGAAGTAGTTGATTTTCTAGAATGTCCTTGATTTCTCTATGATCCATGGAATGCAGACAATTTGATCTCTGGTTCCTCTGCCTTTTCTGAACTCAGATTGTACATCTGGAAGCTCTTGGTTCATGTACTGCTGAAGCCTAGCTTGAAGGATTTTGACAATACCCTTACTTGTATATTAAATGAGATCATTTGTACTGTAGTTTGAACATTCTTTGGCATTGCCTTTCTTTGGGATTGGATCGAAACTGACTTTTTCTGGTCCTGTGGCCACTGTTGAGTTTTCCAAATTTGCTGACATATTGAGTGTAAGTTTCACAGCATCATCTTTTTAGATTTGAAATAGCTCCGCTAACATTTTATCACCTCTACTAGCTTGGTTCATAGTAATGCTTCCTAAGCTTCACACTTCAGAATGTCTGACTCTAGGTGAGTGACCACACCACCTTGTTTTTCCCAATCATTAGTTTTTTTTTTTTTTTTTGTATAGTTCTTCTGTGTATTCTTGCAACTTCTAATCTCTCCTGCCTCTGTTTTGTTTTTACCATTTTTGTCTTTATTGTACCCATTCTTGAATTAAATGTTTTTTTGGTATCTCTAATTTTATTGAGGAGACCTCTATTCTTTCTTATGCTATTGTTTTCTTCTTATCTCTCATTGCTGTTCCCTGGAACTCTGCATTCAGTTGGGTGTATCTTTCCTTTTCTCTATTGCTTCTCACATCTCTTCTTTCTTCAGCTATTTATAAAGCCTCCTGAGACAATCACTTTGCCTTCTTGCATTTCTTTTTCTTAGTGATGGTTTAGGCACTGCCTCTTGCACAATGTTACAAACTTCTGGTCATAGTTCTTTAGGGACTCTATCTACAAGATCTGATCCCTTGAATCTATTCATCACCTCCACTATATAATCATAAGGGATTTGCTTTAGGTCATACCTCAATGATCTAAGGTTTTCCTTTCTGTCTTCAACATAAGCCTGAATTTTGCAATAAGGAGCCCATGATCTGAGCCACAGTCAATTTCAGGTCTTGTTTTGCTGACTGGATAGAGATTCTCTATTGTCATCTGAAAAGACTATAATCAAACTGATTTTAGAATTGACCATTTTGTGATGTCCACGTGTAAAGTCATCTCTTGCACTATTGGAAAAGGGTATTTACTATGACCAGTTTGCTAAACCAGAGTTTTTCTTGACAAAACACTGTTAGCTTTTGCCCTGCTTCACTTTGTCCTCCAAAGCCAAACTTGCCTTCACTCTAGGTGTCTCTTGACTTCCTACTTTTGTATTCATATCTCCTATGATGAAAAAGACATTTTGATGTTGTTGTTAGTTCTAGAAGGTCTTGTAGATCTTCATAGAATGGGTAAACCATCTTCTTTGGCATCAGAGGTTGCGGCATAGACTTGGATAACTGTGATGTTGAATGGCTTGCCTTGGAAACAAACTAAGATCATTCTGTCACTTTTGAGGTTGTGCCCAAATACAGCATTTCAAACTCTTTTGTTGACTATGTAAGCTACTACATTTCTGCTAAAGAATCTTGCCCACAGTAGTAGATATAATGTGTATGTTAGTCGCTCAGTCATGTCCAACTCTTTGAGACCCATGAATTATAGCCTGCCAGGCTCCTCTGTCCATGGGATTTTCCAGGCAAGAATACTAGAGTGGGTTGCCATTCCCTTCTCCAGGGGACCTTCCCCACCCAGGGATCGAACCCAGGTCTACCACATTCCTGGCAGATTCTTTACCATTGAACCACCACGGAAGCCCCTGTAGATATAATGGTCATCTGAATTATATTCGCCCATTCCCTTCTATTTTAGTTCACTAATTCTTAAGATATTGATGTTCACTCTTTCCATCTCCTGTCTGACCATGTTCAATTTACCTTAATTGGTAACATCCCAGGTTCCTGTGTAATATTGTTCTTTACAGCATCAGACTTTACTTTCACCACCAGACACATCCACAACTAAGCATCATTTCCACTTTTAGCACAGCCACTTCATTCTTTCTGGAACTCTTAGTAATCATCCTCCACTCTTCCCTAGTAGCATATTGGACACCTTCAGACATGGAGGAGCTCATCTTCTGCTGTCATATCTTTTTGTTTTTTCATACTGTATCATAGAACATTTAAAATAGCTAGACTTATGACTGATAACGTTATACTAGGACATATCAGATTTCCAGAAATTTCACATCATTTTTGAAATACTTCTGACGTATGGTGGTGGTTTAGTCGTTAAGTTGTGCCTGACTCTTGAGACTCCATGGACTGTAGGCCATTAGGCTCCTCTGTTCATGGAATTTACCAAGAATAATACTGGAGTGGGGTACCATTTCCTTCTCCAGAAGATATTCTCAACCAAGGGATCGAACCAGTTGTCTCCTGCATTGCAGGCAGATTTTCTACTAACTCAGCTACTTATAGCATATACCTATACAGATATAATAACAACCAAAAAAAGGCAATTATTACCTCTTATTTGACAATGCTTCTTATGTAATTTAACATATCAAGTAACCCTGATTAATTTGTTAATAAAGACAGAGAGTAAATCCTTGAGATATTTCAGGGGTCCTCTGAAACATCCTCTATTTCATAATTAGCTCTAAGTCAAAAAGACCGTTTAGAATTTGATTTTGGAAAGTTTTTCTAAATATAATAAGATTTTCTTCTTTTTAATGCTTAGTTAAATAAGATCACAATTCATTATAAATCAATGCTTAATTTCCCATTTTACCATAGTAACATTTGAAGGCTTCATAGGGCAAATATGAAAGGTTTTGTAGTTGTAAAAACCCTGGGTGCACAATATAAAATCTTTGTCTTTCTAGACAAATTTCATTAAAAATAAACAAAAACAAAAGAAAATACTTTCTTTATAATTTCTCATTAAGACCAGAAGAATAATTAAGGAAACTGTCTTTTTAACAGAGAGAAAAATAAAAGCCAATGTTTAATTTTTCAATAGCTTACTTTTCATGTTAAAACCCATCTACTTAGCTAAATTTATTCCAGTCTTTGCCAACCTGACAACATATAAGTTCCTTTCTAAAGACTTCTTTTTCTCACAAACCTTTTACAACTTTCTATCCCATGTTAGTGCATCCTTTGGTTTCCTTCCCATTTAAGAAAGCCAGTTTTAGGATAACATCACTTTTTTTTCCATTAACAAAATGTGTTTCCTTTTTTGTACTTAAAAAATTTCTTTCAGTATGAAGATGCTTTTCTTTTAGTAGTTTCAATGATGTATATTAATCTACCCTTTAGAAACTTCAATATCTAGTGAAAACTAGGAAGGAAGCAATTTTGAACATTTACTTTAGCAATCTATAGACTGGCAAACTTATGAATACATTCTATAATTTCATGCTTTCTTGTAGACAGGTTTTTAGTAAGGCACTGAACACATTTACCAATATTCCCAACTTTCTTTAGTTTTCTGTAAAAGAAAGCCTGGAAGTTGAAGGGATTAGCTGCTCAGTCGTATCCCACTCTTTGGGACCCCATGGACTAGAGCCTGCCAGGCTCCTTTGTCCATGGAATTCTCAAAGCAAGAATACTTGAATGGGTTGACATTCCCTTCTCCAGGGAATCTTCCTGGCATAGCGATCAAACCTGGGTTTCCTGCTTTGCAGGTGGGTTCTTTACTGTTTGAGCCACCAGGGAAGCCCATGTCTCTTGGGTCTCCTGCTTTCACAGGTAGGGGCTTTACCACTAGCACCATCTAGAAAGCCCAAAAGAAGCTTAAGTTTTAGTAGTTAATCTCTCAGTATTTAATTTCACTTGAGAATGATCTCTGGCTTTCCTAGTGGTTCAGATGATAAGGAATCTGCCTGCAATGCTGGAGACTTGGGTTCGATCCCTGGGTCAGGAAGATCCCCTGGAGAAGGGCATGACAGTCCACTCAAATATTCTTGCCTGGAGAATCCCATGGACAGAGGAGCCTGGAAGGCTATGGTCCATAGGGTCACAAAGAGTTCGACGTGACTGAAGCGACTTAGCATGCAGCATGAGAATGATCTAGACATGTTGCAGGAAGGGGGAACTTTTCCAGGGCCTGAGAATGGGTTCTTGTCTAACACTCAGAAATAAATTGTCCAAGGAGATGTGTGTGTTGCAAAACAAAAGGCTTTATTGATAAGGGGTGCCTGGGCAGAGAGCAGCAGGGTAAGGAAACCCAACAAAACTGCTTTGCTATGTGGCTCACAGTCTAGGAGTTTATGAGAAAGGTGTTAGTTTCCAGGTTGTCTCTGGTCAATCATTCTGACTCAAAGTCCTTTCTGGCGGCGTACTCGTCACTTAGCCAGGACAGGGTCCGGTGAGAAGGATTCTGGGAGGTTGGTAGGACATATGGGTTGACATTGTCTTTCTCTTTTTCATCTTTCCCAAAGTCTTCTAGCTAGTGGTAGATTGTTCTGCATTCCTTACAAAGATCTCTTATTGTAAAATGACTCAGGCAAGTGGTTACTATTGAGCCTGGCCAGCAATATTGGTTTTGGTTAGCAGTGCTTATTCACTATTTAATATATTTTTATCATTTAAGTTATAGCAAAACTATAAATTTTTAATTTACAAAAATATTAGGGGCAATTATTTTTAAGTAGAAATACTATAAATGATGACTTTTAAAGAGTTCACTTAAAAACTTGTTACATTTATATTTACTTAATCAATTTACATTTATTTATTTATGAAATATCTTACCAAGTTATTTTTCATGCTGATAAATTTTATAACAGACATAACACAAACTTGATATTTAGTAAATCTAAGTACAATAAAACTATTCTACTTAATATTACTGCTTCTAAAGACATGCTTGTATTATTTAAAATATTTCCTAATACAGGTGAACATGAAAGTCATTTTAATTAGGTTGCCTTGTATTTCTGGCAGAGGAACCAGAGATCAAATTGCCAACATCTGCTGGATCATCGAAAAAGGAAGAGAGTTCCAGAAAAACATCTATTTCTGCTTTCTTGACTATGAGAAAGCCTTTGACTGTGTGGATCACAATAAACTGTGGAAAATTCTGAAAGAGATGGGAATACCAGACCATTGACCTGCCTCTTGAGAAACCTATATACAGGTCAGATAGCAACGGTTAGAACTGGACATGGAACAACAGACTGGTTCCAAATAGGAAAAGGAGAACGTCAAGGCTGTATATTGTCACCCTGCTTATTTAACTTCTATGCAGAGTACATCATGAGAAACGCTGGGCTGGAAGAAACACAAGCTGGAATCAAGATTGCGGGAGAAATATCAACAACCTCAGATATGCAGATGACACCACCATTATGGCAGAAAGTGAAGAGGAACTAAAGAGCCTCTTGATGAAAGTGAAAGTGGAGAGTGAAAAAGTTGGCTTAAAGCTCAACATTCAGAAAATGAAGATCATGCCATCTGGTCCCATCATTTCATGGGAAATAGATGGGGAAACAGTGGAAACTGTGTCAGACTGTATTTTGGGGATCCCAAAATCCCTGCATATGGTGACTGTAGCCATGAAATTAAAAGACACTTACTCCTTGGAAGAAAAGTTATGACCAACCTAGATAGCATATTCAAAAGCAGAGACATTACTTTGCCAACAAAGGTTTGTCTAGCCAAGGCTATGGTTTTTCCTGTGGTCATGTATGGATGTGAGAGTTGGACTGTGAAGAAAGCTGAGCGCCAAAGAATTGTTGCTGTTGAACTGTGGTGTTGGAGAAGACTCTTGAGAGTCCCTTGGACTGCAAGAAGATTCAACCAGTCCACTCGGAAGGAGATCAACCCTGGGATTTCTTTGGAAGGAATGATGCTGAAGCTGAAACTCCAGTACTTTGGCCAACTCATGCAAAGAGTTGACTCATTGGAAAAGACTCTGATGCTGGGAGGGATTGGGGGCAGGAGGAGAAGGGGAGGACAGAGGATGAGATGGCTGGATGGCATCACTGACTGGATGGATGTGAATCTGAGTTAATTCTGGGGCTTGGTGATGGACAGGGAGGCCTGGGGTGCTGCAATTCATGGGGTCGCAAAGAATTGGACACAACTGAGTGACTAAACTGAACTGAACTGTATTTCTGAGAATTTATATAAGAATTTAGTTTTTAAGCCAGTTACATAGAGCTCTTTACACATTAACTTTGCTAATACAATATGAAAGTAGAAACATATCATATACAATGCACATACACACATATAGATAGATACAGACAGAAATTTCATATTTTGATTTATTTTGAAGCTTTAGTTATATATCAGATACAACATAAAATTCACTACTTTATAAATAGCATCTGGAATAAATTAAATCTACTTCTCAGGTGGCTGTACTCTTTTCTTATTTATGGAAAAGATTTTAAGATTTGTATTTGCCTTTAACAAGCAATTTTAAGGAGGCAGTTTGGGCAAGAGTGTTCATTGAGAAAGTTTAGTTTAAACGTCTTCTTTCCCCTTTTATTTTATTTTTAAAATAAGTTTTATTTTTAATTGAAAGACAATTGCTTCACCACACGGTGATGGTCTCTGCCATACTCTCAATCATGACTATCAACATGAGTCAGCCATAGGTATACACATGTCCCCTCCATCTTGAATCTCTCTCTCAACTCCCACCTCTTCCCACTCCTCTAGGTTGTTACAGGGCCTCATTTGAGTTCCCTGGGCCATACAGCAAATTCCCATTGATTATCTATTTTACATATGGTAGTATATATGCTTCCATGTTACTGTCTTCATTCCTCTTTCATTTTTTACAGTGTTAGGAATTGGAGATGATATAGGCAAGAATTCTCAGAGAAGACTGAGCAGAACATATATGTCTCAAAGGCACAGAGAGAAAAGCAAAGTCCTTCTCAAAGGACCTTTGTATCCTTAGGGTCAGAAATTTGGAAAAAAAAAAAAAAAATATATATATATATATATATAGTGTCTTCAGAATGTTTATCATAATCACAATGGATATCAAATCATATCATATCAGACTTTCCATCATCATTAAATATATTGTTATCTTCTGTGGGAGATCAATTTTACTGTTGTACAAAGGTGATTGATAGCAAAGAAGAGAGCCTTCAGAAAAACAGGAAACAGAAAAAGAGAGAGAGTTCTCAGAAATCTCAGATTTTTTTTTTTTTAATTTGGAAATCCTTTGAGAAAATTATGACTTTCTCTGGTGGAAACACAAGTCAATTCATAGTTATGCGTGGATACCAATTAAAATATGCTTCCATTGTCTATTTTTTTTTTCTAATTGAATGCTCAGATAAACTAATTTAGAAATGTCAAAGGAGCTCCAAGTCAGAGAGTTCAGTTCAGTTCAGTCGCTCAGTTGTATCTGATTCTTTGCGACCCTGTGGATTGCAGCATGCCAGGCCTCCCTGTCTATCACCAACTCCCAGAGTTTACTCAAACTCACATCCATAGAGTTGGTGATGCCATCCAACCATCTCATCCTCCCCTTCTCCTCCCACCTTCAATCTTTACTAGCATCAGGATCTTTTCAAATGAGTCAGTTCTTTGCATCAGGTAGCCAAAGTTTTGGAGTTTCAGCTTCAATCAGTACTTCCAATGAATATTCAGGACTCATTTCCTTGTCAATTAATTATAAATCATCCAGTAATCATTGTCTGGCAAGACAAATACTTACAAGACTCGGGCCTATAGTTCTTACACATAAAACCAGTGCAAGTTCCAGAATAAGGCAGCTCTGCAGCCTTGTCCCTAGGGAATGAACTCCCATATTTAAAGAGAATTATTCACCAGGAAAAAAAAAAAAAAAAAAAGCAGTACAAAACTAACAAAACAGGAAATGAAATCCTGAAAACAGAAGCTGGCAACAAAAACTAAACAGGAAGCAATGTCTCAAAGGCTACTCATAAAAACTTGAAAGCTAAATCCCAAAAGCTGCTTGAGCAAAATACAAAAACTGGAAAGCAAAATCCAGAAAATCATTCAAACAAAAACAGGAAGTGAACTCCTGAAGGATACTTAAACAAGACAAACAAAACAGGAAGTGAAATCTCAAAGACTATACAAACAAAATGGGAAGTGTAATCCCAGAAGACACCTAAAGAAAACAGACTAACCAAAGGACATTTAAATAAAACAGAAAGCAAGATTCCAGAGCACAACAGCAAGCAACAGAGGATACTCAACCAAACTAGAACCTCTTCCAAGACAGGAGGTTTGAGTACAGGAGGATGCTGATGACACAGTCTGGGACCCTGAGGAGACAATAGAGCACAGTGTATTCTTGCAGGTATCTTACACTCATCTAAGGGGGCAGGTGAGGGCCGGTGCACAGAATGCTCTATATCCCACTTCCAACACTATGTAATGTCAACAACAAAAAAATAAGGCAGGAGGATGCAAATTAAAAAAAAAAAAAAGTGTTTGTAATCTTAAGAAATTCAGTAAAGACTTGAGTCACCCCAAAAGTGTTTCAAAGAGAAAAGGTTAGGGGTTTATCAAGAAAAAAAAAAAAAAACATGAATTGTTAAAAGCTGCCTGGTGAAAATTGTTATTGAATTTGACACAAGTTGGAAACATTTGTCCATAAGGAATCAGAATTGTTTTAAGGTAGGAGCTTGATAAGCACCCAAACTGTCATGAGATTTTGGCAGATGTTTTGAATAACTTCATCACGTTAAAAAGTCAGCTTCCATTCAGGCTGATAAGTGTGTAAGTCACTCTTTCTTAACAACATCTTGGCTCTGTTTTAGAGGGTGATCTTTGCAGTGCTCACTAAATTTTGATTTTCCTTTCATACCCAGTATACCTACAAATACTACACAATAGAACACACATACACACACACACATTTCACAAAGCAATAATAATCTTACCATATGCTGACTACTCTGATTGTTTTGATTCCATTTTATTTTTATGCTAACCACACTCCATTTTGCTGAAATAATGACTTTCTAATAGCTTTAAATGGCAGCATAAAGATATCTAAAGGAAAATGACAGAAATGCAAATAAAAGTGAAAAGGGAGAAAATTAAGTGACATTAAACTAAATAGAATCAAAGGTATACAGAAATTTATACACTTGTTAAAAATCTTATGAGAAGTTTGCAATTAGAGCTGGATTATAGGTCAGACGATATCAAAAGTAGATGATAGGAAGTAGACACATAAATTGCTATATCTTGTACAAAATAATCTGATCAAAGTGATAAAGACAGAATGGTAGATGATGACCTTTGAACTCTGATTTTTACATTTTTATACTTTAAATGTTTGAGGGACAAAACATGCTATTTTTTAATCAATTCAAGAGATTTATTAACTAAGCCAATAATTCTTAAGAATAAAATACATGAAAACTTGGGAAATATGGAGTTGGATAATCTGAATAGAATTTTAGAAAAAAAAATTCCTTTAAGTGATCTTTTAGGCTTTTTAAAGGATGTGTATTTTTTCTCTGATGTCTCTGCCATGAAAGCACCTGAGCAGAAGCTGAAGTTCATTGAGCACAAGGAAGTCAGCCTAGAAGGCAGAGTTTTAATAAGCAAAATGGAACTTCAGCAACTGTTATCTAGAATTTTTGGATATTTTCAGTAATGACAAGATCATTATTCAATAAATGATCCTTGTTTTCTTTTTTAAGAAATCTATATGCCACAAAAATAATCACCAAATTTTTATACCAAGTGAGTTTGACCTGCTATACTTAACTTTCATTTATGTTAACTCTATTTCAGTTAACTTCCTTAATAAGTAGGTTTACATCATTCAAAAGAAATGTAAATACTATGTGGATTTAACTTTATTTTAGCCTCAGTAACCTTTTTAGGTAGTGATTAAATTTTGATTAAATAGTAATCTGTCAATAACAACATCACTTTGAGAAATCAGCCACACTAGATGAGCTCCATCTACTAGCTTACAAACCGAGGGAAAAGGCCAGATCTTATCAAGTAGGAAAATTCTCTGTGATTGTTCTGTGTGTTTATAAAATATATTAATATTTCCTCCGGACCATTCTGAAATTACCCTTCTATGGGTAAAATACATGATTTAATTAGGATACTAACAATAAGAAGTGCTGATTTTGATCAAGTTCTGAAATTCTTCAGACTACAAAATAGATAAATAAATACATAGTCAATGAAATCAAACTTACAATATGGAAGGCAGAGGGAAATTGAGTCTCTAGTGTTATTTTATCACTTAGAAACATATAGTCTTTTAAGTGGGGCTTCCCTTGTGGTTCAGCTGGTAAAGAATCCACCTGCAGTGTGGGAGACCTGGGTTCAATCCCTGGGTTGGGAAGATGCCCTGGAGAAGGGAAAGGCTACCCACTTCAGTATTCTGGCCTGGAGAATTCCATGGACTGTACAGTCCAGGTTCGCAAAGAGTTGGACATGACTGAGTGACTTTTACTTTCACTTTCTCTTAAAAACATGTATTAAATTGCTTAAAGCATTATAAATTAATATCTAAGGAAACTGATGGCTCCTTACTTCCTAGATTACCGATGTCTCAGTTAACTCAAGATAGCAAATCATTGCGCTCAGTTTTATTTTTATAAAAATTGATTCTGAGAGGCAATTGAATTTCTTGGAGCTAGATATTTTATATGGAATGGTACAACCAAATATGTTCACACATCACCGTTACCATTCTCGTGTTTAGAAAAGTCATTGAACCAATGGCTTTCTAACAGTTTGATCTAGAAAATATCTTTGTGAAGTTTTGAAAAAGCCTGAAAATGTTCAGCCAGCAAACAATTTTAGGAAGAGATGAGCATAGCTGCTACATTAACTGTCACTAATTGAGACACTAGATAAGAGTTATCCCAGAGTGAAAAGCATTGCTTTAAATGCTATTGAACATTTACAACAAATGATATACTTGTTTTCATATTTAAATTTTGAATGATAATTTGATTTTATCTTAAATATGATTATAGATGTGGTACACTGAGAAATATAAACTGTTTATAAACACAATGAAGTATAGCTATTATAATAATTCCCCTTATAAGCTTCTGACATTTGAGGTATTAGATCATAAGTGCAGGATTACTTACTTTGGCTGTAAAAGGAAAACCTCTTCCTTTCTTCCCACACCTCTTTCTTATGCAGAATTATCTATGTGCTAAGCAAAAGAGACCACCTTGCAGTCCACGGGGTCACGAAGAGTCTGACACGACTAAGTGACTTCAATTTCACTTTTCACTTTCATGCATTGGGGAGAAGGAAATGGCAACCCACTCCAGTGTTCTTGCTTGGAGAATCCCAGGGACAGGGGAGCCTGGTGGGCTGCCATCTATGGGGTTACACAGAGTTGGACACAACTGAAGCGACTTAGCAGCAGCAGCAGCAGCGGCGGCAGCAGCAGCAGCAGTGATTTCAAAGAATATCCATGTTGAACAATATGTTTTTAATACTTCGTTACTTAGCTCTCCTTGAAAGGAAGGAAGAGAAGTTTCATAGCTCTAATTCTACACTGTTTTATATAATGTCTCTCCATTAAAAAAAAAAATACAATGACTTCTATTTGCCTAGCAAATTAAATGCCTGTCTCACTTCCTCCACTATCATCTTAACATTTAAGGTTCTAAACTACAAATAACCACCAGAGGATGAAATGTGGTGGCAAGTGCTTTACGGTCATCACCACATTTGATCTTCTCACCAATGTTCTGAGGCAGCTACTGTTATTATCCCCATTATTCAGGAATCTGAGGCCCAAATAGGTTAAAAAACTTAGTTAATCATAAACATAGTGAGACACCTGGGCTTCCTAGCTGACACTAATGGTAAAAAACCTGCCTGCCAATGCAGGAGACATAAGAGATGCAGGTTCGATCCCTGGGTCAGGATGATCCCCTGGAAAAGGAAGTGGCAACCCACTCCAGTATTCTTGCCTGGAGAATCCCATGGACAGAGGAGCCTGGTGAGGTCACAAAGAGTCAGATAGGACTGAAACGACTGAGTAGGCATGCATAGGGAGAAACAGAGCCAGTTTGGAATCCGGATTTTAATTTGATTTAGTTTCACCAGTGTAAGCTTCCATGTATTTATTCACACTGTTCTTCCATGGACTAAGATTTAGCAACCTCTCCCATTCCTGATTTTCACAAGTGGATGTTTTCTCTCACTCTTTTTGATTCCACTGAGATAATTTCCCATCTCACTGTATAACACATTAAGATCCAGTTTGTTTTAGTTATACCCAAGATAATTTGTGCTGCAACTAATATACGATATAAGCTTGGTATGAACATTTTATTTGAATATATAGAAACTTGGGTTTGTTAGCAATGCAAAAATGTCAACATGTATCCAGGGTTTTCAGAACTTTGCTCCCTTTCTTAAGGTATTGTTATGTTACTGAGTCCAAGCTTGCCATAGACAGGCCAATGAATCAGAGACGAGGTGTTGGGGCAAGGAATATGATTTTGTTCAGATAATTGGCAGACTGAGAAGGTGGCAAGCTAATGTATCAAAATAATTATCTTATTGGGATCTGGATGCTAGATTAATTTATAGAACAGAGATGGGGGAACTGAGGAAATACAAAAATTATTATTTAGATGCTAAGTTGTATCTGACTGTTTTTGACACCACAGACTATAGCTTGCCAGGCTCCTCTGTCCATGGTATCTTCAGGCAAGAATACTGGAGTGCTTTGTCATTTCCTTTTCCAGGCCCAACCCAGGGATCAAACCCACATCTGCATTGCAGGCAGTCTCCTGCATTGCAGGTGAATTCTTTATCATGAAGCCACCATAAAAGTCCATTAATCTTGCCAGTACCTCCTGGAATGAATGCCCAGCCTTCAGAAGGGGTGTATTTATTTCTTCCTTCCTATAGCCATTCACTGATGGACATGTCCTGAACAAAGAATATTTGGTTTAGCATCAGGTAGAGGACTAGGTTTTTCCAAGGCAGGCCATTATGTATGGACAGTATCCCTTTAGTGAACAAAAGAATCCAAAAGCAAATGTTCAAGTAACAGATCCAACATGGCATCATAATTGGCTCTTCCCTGTAATATTTAATGTCCCTGTACATGGTTTTTAAAAAGCTCCAGAGTTTCTAAGCATGATGTCCTCACAAACCAGAATTTAAACATAGGAAGAAAATGAATTCTTGCATATTTCTTACTTTTCATCAAGGAATCTCCCTTCTCAGACCTCTGAAGTTGTTCTATTGGCATGTATCAATTAGCTTAACTAATTTTACATAGACTTTAGCATGTAATACTTAAGGTCTTATTATAGAAAAACTAAGTATTATTAGCAGTAAAGATTCATTCATTAACAAACAAAAAGGAAACATCTTGCTTTCATGAGGTTTGAATTCCAGTGATAAAGACAGATACTAAACAACAAAATACAAAGATACATCAGGATTAAATAAATAAGAAGGAAAAGCATGTAAACGATAAACTATAATATGTTAGACGCACTGATAATATTCAGACATCAAGTATTACAGGCTTACAATAATTTGTAAACATTGGGAAATTACCTACACCAACAGTGGTGAGAGAGTTTATAAAGAAAAATAAACCCAAATTAGGTTTGAAGAATAAAAGAACTGAGAATTCAAGGAAGCATCCTTGATTCTGCAGTAAAGTGCTTCAAGAGACATTGATGCTATTGATGGGGAAAACTGGAGGTTTTGTCTCTAAAAACAAATTGGAGGAATTCACTGGGAAACACAAAGACAGCTAACTATTGCAGATATTACTGTCCCCAAACAGGCAGCCATCATATGGCACTTGTCCTGCCTATATGCACTCCTGCTTCTCAAAATAAAATGTGAGAGTTGACAAATTTCTGCCATATACTTAGAGCCCTCAGTTCAGTTCAGTCGCTCAGTCGTGTCTGACTCTTCTGCAAACGTATGAATTGCAGCACGCCAGGCCTCCCTGTCCATCACCAACTCCCGGAGTTCACTCAGACTCACGTCCATCGAGTTAGTGATGCCATCCAGCCATCTCATCCTCGGCTGTCCCCTTCTCCTCCTGCCCCCAATCCCTCCCAGCATCCCAGTCTGTTCCAATGAGTCAACTCTTCGCATGAGGTGGCCAAAGTACTGGAGTTTCAGCTTTAGCATCATTCCCTCCAAAGAAATCCCAGGGCTGATCTCCTTCAGAACGGACTGGTTGGATCTCCTTGCAGTCCAAGGGACTCTCAAGAGTCTTCTCCAACACCACAGTTCAACAGCATCAATTTTCTGGAACTCAGCTTTCTTCGCAGTTCAACTCTCACATCCATACACGATCACTGGAAAAACCATAGTCTTGACTAGACGGACCTTTGTTGGCAAAGTAACGTCTCTACTTTTCAATATGCTATCTGCTGCTGCTGCTGCTGAGTCGCTTCAATCATGTCCGACTCTGTGCGACCGCATAGATGGCAGCCCACCGGGCTCCTCCATCCATGGGATTTTCCAGGCAAGAGTACTGGAGTGGGGTGCCATTGCATTCTCCTAGGTTGGTCATAACTTTTCTTCCAAGGAGTAAGTGTCTTTTAATTTCACGGCTGCAGTCACCATCTGCACGGATTTTGGAGCCCCCCAAAATACAGTCTGACACTGTTCCACTGTTTCCCCATCTATTTCCCATGAAGTGATGGGACCAGATACCATGATCTTCGTTTTCTGAATGTTGAGCTTTAAGCCAACTTTTTCACTCTCCACTTTCACTTTCATCAAGAGGCTTTTTAGTTCCTCTTCACTTTCTGCCATAAGGGTGGTGTCATCTGCATATCTGAGGTTATTGATATTTCTCCCGGCGGCTCAGAGGGTAAAGCGTCTGCCTCCAGTGCGGGAGACCTGGGTTCAACCCCTGGGTGGGGAAGATCCTCTGGAGAAGGAAATGGCAACCCACTCCAGTACTCTTGCCTGGAAAATCCCACGGACTGAGGAGCCTGGTAGGCTACAGTCCATGGGGTCCCAAAGAGTCAGACATGACTGAGCGACTTCATTAACTAACTAACTAACCGGCAACTTTGATTCCAGCTTGTGCTTCTTTCAGCCCAGCGTTTCTCATGAGGTACTTTGCATATAAGTTAAATAAGCAGGGTGACAATATACAGCCTTGATGTACTCCTTTTCCTATTTGGAACTAGGTTAGCCTTTATACCATCTCATCATTTAATCTGAGAAGGAAAAAAAAAAATTCTTAGGTATATGTGTGAGACTGTCCTCAGAGACCAAATAATCCTACATGAAAATAATAATCCCAGTGAAAACAAATAAGACAACAGAAAATCTTTCAAAACACTTCCAAGTAATATCCAATAGAGGCTTGTTATGTTCATTTCCTTCTTCCTGGGTAGTGCAGGTGGTAAAGAATCTGTCTGCCAGTGCAGGAGACACAAAAGACATGAGTTTGATTCTCGGATCAAGAAGATCCCTTGGAGGAGGAAATGGCAACCCATTCCAGTATTCTTGCTTTGGAAATCCCATGGACAGAGGAGCCTGGTGGGCTGCAGCTCTTAGGGTTGCAAAGAGTTGAACACTGCTGCTACTGAACACAGTAGCATATTAATTTCTTAAGGCCACCATGACCAATTACCACACACTGAGTGGCTTAAAACAACAGAAATTTATTTCATCACAGTTCAGGAAGCTAAAAGTTCAAGTTATCATTAGGGCATGCTCCCTATGAAGGCTGTAGGGAATAATCCTTCTTTGACTTTCCCTAGCTTCTGGACACTTATGGTAGTCCTTGGTATTTTTTGGCCTATGACTTAATCATTCTAATCTCTGCTTCTGTCTTTATAAGGACATCTTCTATGTGTATTTAACTGTGTGTCCTTTCCACTTCCCATAAGAACACCAGTCACTGGATTTAGAGAAAATTTTAATTCTTGTGACTTAATCTCAATCTAACTAATGATGATAATCTAACTAATGATATCATCAATCTAACTAATGATGTCTGTAACTAATGATATCTGTTCCTAATATATTCTGAACATTCTGAACTTCCAGCTGAACATAAGTTCTCAACTCATTATACTTGTGAAGGTAAATTTGTAACAGAATGAAAAAGAGACTATCAGAGAATAGGAAGGAATACATACATTTAAAAAATATAACTAATTAAAGAAAAAACTAAATCTAAAAGCTGAGATAAGAATATCAGAGTACCTCTGGACATAGAACTAAGAAACAAAGCAGTAAGTCATGAGAAAGAAAATTATTATAATTTACTTTAAAAAATAAGCAATCATTCCTATTTGATTAATGAATAAACATTATTGAAAGATTAATCCAACTAATAAGGCTTTTGGAAGTATCATCTAATACTTTCATATTGTAAACCTGTAATTTTAGAAAGATCAATTAATAGAATAACTATAAAGATTAACTAATAGTTCCAGAAATCCAAATAATAGGAAATATAAAAAGATAAGAGGAAAAAATTGGAAAATTATTAAATGTAGAAAAAAAGAACCTCCTATAGTGCTATGAATCTTCAAACAGAAATATTCTATGATTTATTTTTAGACTCAATAAACAAATTAAGGAAAAATTTCTAAACATTTCTTAGAGCAAAAACAAGTCAACTGCAAAGAAATGAGAAACTGTAAAATTTTTATCATAAAACTGGATGCTATAATTCCACAGACATTTGTCTTCAGATTTCTAAGAGTAAATTTTTTTCAGTTAAAAATTCTATAAACCATCAATCAAGTGCAGGAATGGAATAAGTATATTTCAGACTATTTCAGAAAGCTCCCCCCATGCACTTTCACTGAAAGATGTTTCAAATTATACTACAATAAAGTTTAATTTAAATTAACATAAAAATTTTTATTGAGGCGGTGACACAATGTGACATTTAAGCTAAAATATGAATGACAAGATATTGATCATATAAAAATTCAGGGAAGAACATTCCAGGCTGAGGATATTTAGCTAGTTATGTAAAGAAGTTGTATAGCATGGCCCATTGGTCAGAATTGGTGTGGATAAGGAGTGGAAGTTTCAGAAGAGAGAAAGTACTTAGAATGAGTAAAAAATAAGAAAAAAGTGGATAAATTGGATTCTGAGAACCAGTAAGAGCTCATATGAAATTAATTTGCCACTGAACTGATTTATATAGTCCCACTTCACTGAAAATAAAGATATACTCTACCCAACTGTCAATTTGCTTTTTGCTTTTTCCATTATCCAGCGGATGTTGGCAATTTGATCTCTGGTTCCTTTGCCTTTTCTAAAGCCAGCTTGAACATTAGGGAGTTCACAGTTCACTTATTGCTGAAGCCTGGCTTGGAGAACTTTGAGCATTACTTTACTAGCATGTGAGATGAGTGCAGTTGTGCGGTAGTTTGAGCATTCTTTGGCATTGCCTTTCTTTGGAATTGGAATGAAAACTGACCTTTTCCAGTCCTGTGGCCACTGCTGAGTTTTCCAAATTTGCTGGCATATTGAGTGCAGCACTTTCACAGCATCATCTTTCAGGATTTGAAACAGCTCAACTGGAATTCCATCACCTCCACTAGCTTTGTTCGTAGTGATGCTTTGTTCGTAGTGATGGCCCACTTGATTTCACATTCCAAGATGTCTGGCTCTAGATTAGTGATCACATCATCATGATTATCTTGGTCGTGAAGATCTTTTTTGTACAATTCTTCTGTGTATTCTTGCCACCTCTTCTTAATATCTTCTGCTTCTGTTAGGTCCAGACCATTTCTGTCCTTTATTGAGCCCATCTTTGCATGAAATGTTCCCTTGGTATCTCTAATTTTCTCGAAGAGATCTCTATGTCAAAGCCTTTGACTGTGTGGATCACAATAAACTGTGGAAAAATCTGAAAGAGATGGGAATACCAGACCACCTAACCTGCCTCTTGAGAAATCTGTATGCAGGTCAGGAAGCAACAGTTAGAACTGGACGTGGAACAACAGACTGGTTCCAAATAGGAAAAGGAGCATGTCAAGGCTGTATATTGTCATCGTGTTTATTTAACTTGTATGCAGAGTACATCATGAGAAACGCTGGACTGGAAGAAACACAAGCTGGAATCAAGATTGCCGGGAGAAATATCAATAACCTCAGATATGCAGATGACACCACCTTTATGGCAGAAAGTAAAGAGGAGCTAAAAAGCCTCTTGATGAAAGTGAAAGTGGAGAGTGAGAAAGTTGGCTTAAAGCTCAACATTCAGAAAACGAAGATCATGACATCTGGTCCCATCACTTCATGGGAAATAGATGGGGAAACAGTGGAAACAGTGTCAGACTTTATTTTTTGGGGCTCCAAAATCCCTGCAGATGGTGACTGCAGCCATGAAATTAAAAGACTCTTACTCCTTGGAAGAAAAGTTATGACCAACCTAGATAGCATATTCAAAAGCAGAGACATTACTTTGTCAACTAAGTTCTGTCTAGTCAAGGCTATGGTTTTTCCTGTGGTCATGTATGGATGTGAGAGTTGGACTGTGAAGAAGGCTGAGCGCCAAAGAATAGATGCTTTTGAACTGTGGTGTTGGAGAAGACTCTTGAGAGTCCCTTGGACTGCAAGGAGATCCAACCAGTCCATTCTGAAGGAGATCAACCCAGGGATTTCTTTGGAAGGAATGATGCTAAAGCTGAAACTCCAGAACTTTGGCCACCTCATGCGAAGAGTTGACTCATTGGAAAAGACTGGGATGCTGGGAGGGATTGGGGGCAGGAGGAGAAGGGGACGGCCGAGGATGAGATGGCTGGATGGCATCACTGACTCGATGGACATGAGTCTGAGTGAACTCCGGGAGATGGTGATGGACAGGGAGGCCTGGCGTGCTGCAATTCATGGGGTCGCAAAGAGTTGGACACAACTGAGCAACTGAACTGAATTGAACTGAACTATCAATTTATCCAGTCATTCTCTAATCAGGATTGAATAATGAAAATCATTGTTACAAAAACTGTGTAAAGAAATTACTGCAAGTGATTTCAATAAAAACCTTTATCCTCTTTTTTTTTTTAATCAACAAAACGCTTTAAATTACAGCCTGAAAACACACATGCTTAAGATGCCACAGTGATTAAGAATACAATTTAATTTGATTTAATAAGATATTAGCTGATTCAAAACTTCAGATTCACTATTCCAAAATAACAAAATAAGAAATGAATTTAGTAGATGGGGAGAGAAGATTTCCCATATTACCATGATTTCATAAATACACAACTTTAAAACAAGCTCTAGATAAATGTACATATTCTTCCATATGTTTCAAATTTTAGAATGCCTTTCCCACTCAAAATAAAATGTTGAATCTGAGTAATTTGTCTTTTAAAATCTACCAGCAATCAATTCAACTTTGTACCTGGGCTAGTCTACCATATTTTAGATTTTTCTTGCTTCCAAGATTTCTAATTGATTTTCTTTTTCACACTGGGAGAAGGAATGCCTGTTTTCTTGATCAAATTTTTAATACCATTTCTTTTTCTTAACTACTTATTTTATATTTGAGTAGAGTTGATTAATAATATTTTGTTAATTTCAGGTTTATAACAAAGTGATTCAGTTATTTATTTACATGTACCTATTCTTAGTTGGGAGTTTAGGTTGATAGGTACACACTATTATTTAAAATGGATAATCAACATCTATTGGATCATAGAAAATGCAAGGGAATTCCAGAAAAGTATCTACTTCTGCTTCATTGACTATGCTAAAGCCTTTGACTATGTGAAAGTGAAAGTGAAATTGCTCAGTGTCTGACTCTTTGCAACCCCATGGACTGTAGCCTACCAGTCTCCTCAGTCTATGAAACTTTCCAGGCAAGAATACTGGAGTGGGTTGTCATTTCCTTCTCCAGACCACAGCAAACTGAGGAAAATTCTTAAAAGAGATGGAAATACTAGACCACTTTACATCTCTCCTGGGAAACTTCTATGCAGAACACATCATGCGAAATGCTGGGCTGCATGAAGCTCAAACTGAAATCAGAATTGCTAGGAAAAATATCAATAACCTCAGATATGCAGATGACACGAGCCTCTTGATGAAGGTAAAAGAGAAGAGTGAAAAAGTTGGTTTAAAACTCAACATTCCGAAGACTAAGATCATATCATCCAGTTCCATCACTTCATGGCCAATAGAGGGGGGATAAAAAGGAAACAGTGACAAACTATTTTCTTAGGCTCCAGAATCACTGCAGATGGTGACTGCAGGCATGAAATTAAAAGATGCTTGCTCCTTAGAAGAAAAGCTATGACAAATCTGACAGAGTATTAAAAAGCAGAGACATCACTTTGCCAACAAAGGTTCATCTAGTCAAAGCTATGTTCTGTTTGTTTGTTTGTTTGTTTGTTTTCAGTAGTCATGTATGGATGTGAGAGGTGGACCATAAAGAAAGCTGAGTGCTGAAGAATTGATGATTTAGAAATATGGAGGACTCTTGAGAGTCCCTTGAAATGCAAGGAGATCAAACCAGTGAATTCTAAAGGAAATCAACCCTTAATATTCATTGGAAGGACTGATGCTGAAACGGAAGCTCCAATATTTTGGCCACCTGATACAAAGAACCAACTCATTGGAAAAGACCCAGCTGCTGGGTAAGATTGAAGGGAGAAGAAGAAGGGGACAACAGAGAATTAAATGGTTGGATGGTATCACTGATTCAATGGACATGATTTTGAGCAAACTCTGGGACATATTGAAGGTCAAGGAATCCTGGCATACTGCGGTCCACAGGGTCGCAAACAGTCGAATGTGACTTAGCGACTAACCAACAACAACCAACCAAAAAAATATATAATTTTTACTTTATATATATAGGTAATAAATAACTCAGTCACTCAGTCTTGTCTTACTCTGTTATCCCACCATGCTCCTCTATCTGTGGAATTCTCTAGGCAAGAAAACTGGAGTGGGTGCCCATTCCCTTCTCCAGGGTATTTTCCCCACCCCAGGATCAAACTTGAATCTCCCACAGATTCTTTACCATTGAGCCACCAGAGAAGAGAATATATATATATATTAAAACTCAACATTCAGAAAATTAAGATCATGGCATTTGGTCCTGTCAATTCATGGCAAATAAATGGGGAAACAATGGAAACAGTGACAGAATATACATATGTATTTACACAGAAAAAAAAAAAATATATATATATATGAATATAATATATATATAATAGACTAGAATATATGAATGCATATGTGTATGTATTTTATCCCTTGACCAACATTGAATTTGCTTTCATGTTTGGCTATTGTGAATAATGCTGCAACAAGCATGGAAATGCAGGTACTTCTTCAAGATCGTGGTTTCATTTCCTCATATATATATGCCCAGGAGTAGTATTGCTGTGTCATATGGTAGCTCTATTTTTAATTTTTTGAGGGCCCTCCATATTGTTTTCACAGTGACTGTACCAATTTACATTCTGCCTAATAGTGCATAAGGGTTCTCTTCCTTATATATTCTCACCAGCATTTGTTATCTTTTGACTTTTTGATAATAGCCATTTTAAGAGATGTGAGGTGCTATTTAATTTTGGCTTTGATTTTATTTTCCCTAATGATTAGTGATGTTGAGCACCTTTAAATGCAGATGTTGGCAGTGCATTCTTGAAACAGAATTCCATACGGCAGATCAAGAAGGCTGAAAAATCAGGTACGGTCCCTATGTTGTAGCCTCCAGAGCAAGAACAGTGAACTTACAGATACTCAAGCTGGATTTAGAAAAGGCAGAAAAACCAGAGATCAAATTACCATCTGCTGGATCACTGAAAAAGCAAGAGAGTTCCAGAAAAACATCTACTTTTGCTTTATTGACTATGCCAAAGCCTTTGACTGTGTGGATCACAATAAACTGTGGGAAACTCTTGAAGAGATGGGAATACCAGACTACCTAAACTTCCTCCTTATAAATCTGTATGCAGGTCAAAAAACCAACAGAATAGGACATGGAACATCAAACTGGTTCCAAATCGGGAAAGGATATGTCAAGGCTGTAAATTGTCACCCTGCTTATTTAACTTATATTCAGAATACATCATGTGAAATGTCAGGCTGGATGAAGCACAAGCTGGAATTAAGATGCCAGGAGAAACATCAGTAACCCCAGATATGCAGATAATAACACGCTTGTGGCAGAAAGCAAAGAGGAACTAAAGAACCTCTTAAAAAAAGTGAAAGAGGAGAGTGAAAAAGTTGGCTTAAAACTCAACATTCAGAAAATTAAGATCATGGCATTTGGTCCTGTCACTTCATGGCAAATAGATGGGGAAACAATGGAAACAGTGACAGATTTTATTTTGGGGGGCTCTAAATTCACTGCAGATGGTGACTGCAGCCATGAAATTAAAAGATGCTTGCTTCTTGGAAGAAAAGCTATGACTAACCTAGACAGCATATTAAAAAGCAGAGACATTACTTTACCAACAAATGTCGTCTAGTCAAAACTATGGTTTTTCCAGTAGTCATGTATGGATGTGACAGTTGAACTATAAAGAAAACTGAGTGCTGAAGAATTGATGCTTTTCAACCGTGGTGTTGGAGAAGACTCTTGAGAGTCCCTTGGACTGAAAGGCAATTCAACCAGTCCATCCTAAAGGAAATCAGTCCTGAATATTCATTGGAAGTACTGATGCTGAAGCTGAAACTCCAATAGTTTGGCCACCTGATGTGAAGAACTGACTCATTGGAAAAGACCCTGATGCTGGGAAGGATTGAAGGTGGGAGGAGAAGGGGTTGACAGAGGATGAGATACCTGGGGTCACGACTTAGCCACTGAACAACAATTCCCAGAGCCTACACCACAGAAAATCGACACCTAAAATTCGTCTTATGATATATAATAGGAAAAATACCAAGTTTTTAAATTGAAATGAATACTGAAGTAGAACAAATTTTGTTCTAAACCTCATAAATATTAGCTCCTTTAGTCACCACACACCTCTATAACGTTATAACTACCATTACCCCTTCTTTAAAGATTTGAGGGGGGAGGTTAGTTAATAACTTGCTCAAGATGAAAATAGAGAGCTAGGATTCAAACTCAGTCTTGCTTCAGCTATCATACTGTATTGTCTCTTGGATGATCAAGCCTAAACAATTGTCTCTTAACAGCAGAAGTAAAAATTTAGGAGTTCTCTACCCTTCTCATTAAAGGATATATACACAGATGATATATGAATCTCTATGAGGCTGACTCCATCCATATTGCAGTGTCATTTCCACATGATCAAAAAGTTGAAGCACAAATGGTTGAGCTAAGTCACTGTTCCATCCTTCATATTTTAAATTATTATCAACATTTTAAAATACAAGGATATCCTTAGAATAGACTGGGGAAAAAATAAAACCAAAATGGCAGCCATTGAAGAGTAGCAGAGGGTTCACACTGCATCCATCTCCACTTAAATAGCTTTGGTTGCCCAAATGTTACACTCTTGTTAAAACAAAGTACAATATTTGTCTTTTGTACATTTAAATCATTGTGTTCTTATTGTTTAGAATGAAGATAGACACTTAATTGTGTTTATTTCTTTACTTTAGGGGTGACTGACATTGCCAGCAATCCAATCTGTCCTCCTTCAGAGGAAGTAAAAGTACCTGATGGCTCCATATTTGTCTGCATATAGAGTTCACTTAATATAAAAGTCTCTTGCTTTTCTTTTTTTATACTTGTTCTATTGTGTGCCTGCAGTGTTCTCAATGTCTTTTTCCTGGATCCTCTAAATTTAGATTTTTTAAAATTTCCATTTATTTTCTGGGGGAGCATTTCAACTCACACTGACAATCTAAACTTATGTTTCATTCACTTTGACTAACACAAGATATTTATTTTCTTTACTACTTTAGTTAGCAATTTGCTGACCCCCAAGTTTATAATATCAGAGCTGCTGGCAGGAAATATACACAATGACATCACCCTCAAAATTCACTAGAGCCATATGTTACCTCTTCCAAATTGAAAACACTTCATCATGCCAGATACAAATTGAGTGTATTGTGCTTCCCAAGTTTGCTTTTATATTTTCTGAAAGTCAGGTTCATCTGGTGGTTATATTCTGACAGTAGAGCTTCTTGTATTCCCATGTGGCATTGTATGGACATCATAGATTTACAGTGTGTTGAAATGGATGCAACTGACTCCTTTGTTTTTGTTCAATGATAAAGACAGTACGACTAAAGCAAACTTTTCCAAGTGTTTATAAACTAGTAACACATGGCATGAAGTGGTTCCACTCATTTTCTTGTATCAGCATGTTTTTTAGTACAAGAGGGAAATTAGATAATGAAATATACTAGTCATTGAAGATACACATTTCTTAATTTAAAACATGGTGAAGTTCCTCAGATTTCAGAATGAATCCTAGGAACCAAACAGTAAACAAATAATTAAAAGCCAAATATTCTCTTACTAAAAAGAATGGTGGGTTGATAGTTTAGAATTTAATAAAACATGATGCAGTGTGTAGACTGACCCTAAAGTTTGTTCTGAGTGTATAACTTAATCATATACTCATTGGACATTTCTGTCTGTTACCACTGAGACAATATTTAAAAATTTTTTCTACATAATGTGTGTGCATTTTAGTGAAATATATCTAAAGAACAGATAGAATATCTTTTTTGCCTTAAAAACAAATTCTGATCATTTCTTATGAAGAATCAAATACTATTTAATCGATACTAATTATATGGCTGGGGATTCCCTGGTGGCTCAGATAGAAAAGAATCTGCCTGCAATGCAAGAGACTCAGGTTCAATCCCTGGGTCAGGAAGATCCCCTGGAGAAGGGAATAGCAACCACTCCAGTATTCTTGCCTGGAGAATTCCATGGACAGAGGAGACTGGTGAGCTACTGACTGATCCTGGAAACTTTTAAAAGAATTGTCATAATGGAATGACAAGTAGAACAAATCTTCCTTGAGGGACTCATTTTCTACCTTTTGCCTAAACTCTTTCCTCTTAAATGGCTTTTTATCACCTATTTTTGCAATCTTGCCGTGCCGGGGTCCAGCCCTGGTGGATCCAGGGAATTCGAAGCGGGGACGGCGTTGGTGAGGGAAGACTTATTTATTTATTAATATAAGATTAGATTAGGAAGAAACAGTGTAGTAAGAAAATTAAGTGGAGAGAAGAGGCTGATTAACTTGGGTTACGTGGAAAACCAATAAAGCTCCAGACAAGGAGCTTGCACCGTCTACGTTAGGCCACCGGCGCCCATTTGAATATCGGAGAGCACCCCGTCTTGTGCTCTCTCTCTTACGGATCTTAGAAGCCGGGACAAGTAAGTAGACACAGTGAGCCTCCCCGTTCCAAGGGATCAGCCTGAAAAGGAGAGGCAGGGAGCAAGAGAAAGAATCGACACAGGGGAGGACAGGCTTGTGCAAAAACCCCCTCCAACTTTATTATTTAAAAGGTGTTTATATACCCTAAATTTTACATAATGGAAGATACAGAGTCACGCAAGGGCAGCAGTCCTGACCCCTTCTGTATATCTTTTTCGTATACAAAAGGTCTCAGGTGATTTACATTATCTTCTGGCCAAGAGGCTTGCTAACACTTTTTTAGCTGTCTTTCTTAAAGAATGTTAATCTCATTTCCCCTGAAGTGTTTTTCTTTAATCTGCATCTCCTTAAAGCATTAAAATTACATCTCTATAGAACAAAGGTGCAGTGGGTTATAACAAAGAAAGTACTTAACTCAAAGATCTAATGTTGCTAATACCAGGTCTACTACTTGTTTTTCTATATACCAACTATATCTAAAAATAAAGGACATGAAAATTTGGCAGCAAGTATTGGCTCAACAAATGAAACCTTTAATCAGTCCTATTCTAATGATTTTGACTCTTCGGAAGCCCCTACATTCCTAGGATGTTTTAAGCTTCCTGTGCCTCCTGCGGTCAGGAGGCCTCAAACAATTACATCGCAGCTGTACGAGTCCTGCAGGCAGGCTAGAAAGCCATCAGAGGGGTTTTTGGATTGAAACACTCTTTCAAATGCAGAAGACTAAAGCCCTGAATTGATTTTTTTCCAGAGAATGTCAGAAGAGTGGAAAAGCAGGCAGATTCTTATTTTTGGAGGGTGGATGCTCAGGAAATTCCAGGGGGAAAACCTGAGGTCTGATTAGCCTTGCCATCAGAGCTCTGCCGCATGACCTTGTCATGGGTGGAATTCCTCATGCTGGCTCCCGGCATTGCCGCATGTTCTCTTCATGCAGCCTGAGTGATCTTTATAAAAAAAAAAAAAGAGAGAGAGAGAAATGCCTGATCAAGTGACAATTCTGGCACACTCCATTTGTGGCTTTTCATGGACTTTAGAATAAAAGTTGAAATTCCTGACACTACATACATGTTCTGATTCCTGTAACGTCTCCAACCTCAAATGATCATCTACTTTACCATCATCTCTGAATGTCCAGTGTATTGGCCTCTACCCACATTCATCCACAATTAGCTTGTATTAAACCTTCAAATTTTAGCGCAAATGTCACTTTCCCAAGAAAGTTTTTCTGACCTATTAGATTAGAACAGAGTTCTCAATTTTGTGCCATTCTTTGTGTGTGTGTGATATTAGTTTTTTGTGTGATATTAATCATCATAGTTGTAGGGACATGAAAAAAGTATTGATCAAAAAATTATAGATCAAGAGCCAGTCATCTCGAAAGACTATAGGTCCATGAAGGCAGGTTCTTGGTCTACTTTTCGTGATTTTCTATAGCCCAGGCACAATCATCATACAGGAAGAATATGAACTTTTGGGATTCTAAACCACTCACCCAAGGTTATGTAGGTATAAGTAGTGGAACCAGGAATTATGTCCAAAACTATTTGACAAAATTCCTAAGCTAATAAATGTGTGATTTCACCTCAAACACTAATTGGTCATGATATATTTCTTTTAAACTGCCTTGCTGTAGTCACAGTGATTTTAATCTGTGCTCATTAATTCAAATTTCATTGCTAAAATAGTTAGTTGTCTAACTGGGAGTTCCTAATCTGAAAGTGAAAGTTTCTCAGTCATGCCCAACTCTTTGTAACCCCATGGACTATACAGTCTATGGAACTCTCCAAGCCAGAATACTGGAGTGGGTAGCCCTTCCCTCCTCCAGGGGATCTTCCCAATTGAAGGATCAAACCCATGTCTCCTGAATTGCATGCAGATTCTTTACCAACTGAGCTATCAGGAAACCCCTGAGCTAAGAATGGCCACTTAGTATTAGATCAGAAACCTAACATACCTGAAGCTTCAGCTATCATATTCACATAATACTTCACATTTACATGTAATACATTCACATTGATTAGTAGGTAGCCCATTAAAGAATAGTTTCTATCGTTGGTTAAAAATATAGTCAAGCTATGAATTTTGGTTGAAATATCTTAAAGACACTGTCTAGTCTTCCATGAACTGGGCAGCAAAATCTAGTGATATGTGTAGTGCAACATTAGGGTTATATCTCTAAGTTCTTTTTCTCCCAAATCATTGATGTAGGAGGATTTCTTAATGCTGAATTCAGAGAATAAGAGTAATAAAATACTGCCTCTAGTGAGCTTTTAGTGTAAGGGTATGGATGGAGTCCCAGAGAAGGATAAAGTCTTGTAACTTCATAGAGCTCACAATATAGACATCCTGAACTAGTTTGTGCATTAGTATTTGCATGAGGCAGAGTATGGTCTTCAAACTGCTTTTCTTATAACCTCTAGTGAGGTTTGGTAATCTCTCTCTCATCTCCAAAGTCTTTAGGAAAAATCATTATCTTCCAAATAAAACCCAAGAAATGTGTACAAACAAACAAATTCAGATGAGGATTAACTTACTGTGTCAAAAGCCCTGGGCTAAATGCACAATAGGACAATCAACCAAGATAGATCCTCATAAGGAAAGAACAAATTGGTGGGGGAGATTTAAGGCTTATTGAATTTTAAATCTAATTTAAAAATCTAACTGAGAACATTTGAGTTAGACACATGTACAGAACTAAGACCTAAAGAGCTCTATTCAGAGATTGAAAAATATTAGTAAACAAGAATATATGAAAGCAGCTATACTCTCCAGGGAAACTATTTTTTAATAAGAAAAGATAATGGCCAGAGACCACGAGTCACCAATAAGATGACTGCTTTCCCAGAGTTAAAGGCTATGTCCTCTTTTTAATGGAAGTACTTTAAAAAGTATAAGGCATTTTTCAAAGTACTTAATAAACATTTTTATAAATAAATAAATAAACAGAAAAAATTAAGAGAGGATTATTGGGTCTTTATTACTAAACAGATGGCTTCCCTAATTGCTCAGCTGGTAAAGAATTCACCTGCAATGCAGGAGATCCCAGTTTGATTCCTGGGGTTGGAAGATCCCTGGAGTAGGTAAAGGCTACCTACTTCCGAATTCTTGGATTTCCTTGGTGGTTCAGATGGTAAAAACCTGCCTGCAATGCGGGAGACCTAAGTTTGATCCCTGGATTGGGAAGATCCCATGGAGGAGGGCATGACAACCCATTTCAGTATTCTTGCCTGAAGAATCCCATGAACGGAGGAGCCTGATAGGCTGCACACTCCAACATTCTTGCCTGGAGAATCCCATGGACAAAGGTGCCTGGCAGGCTGTGGTCCATAGGGTTGCAAAGAGTCAGACATGACTGAGCGACTAAGCATACCCACACTAAGCAGAAAAGTCTGATGGAAAAGTCTGTGCAAGAAAGGAGTCATTTGTATGGTATTATATTGCTTTGATTATAAAAGTCTTGATTTTGTATAGCAGTAAACACTTTCAAAACCTTTTCATTTGTATTTGATACTTTAGTTGCACTGTTGAAATATTTCATTTACTGGCTCAAGTGTATTTGGAAGGAATTGTATTTTAAATTGAACAAATGTTTCTCCATCTGCATTTATTATTGTAAGATAGAATTCATGTGAGAAATCACAGTTTAGTTCAGAAATCTTATAAGAAAAAAATCCTATGCACAAATTATTTCACAGTGAAAATTCATTTACTTAAACTGGTGTGTATATTTCTTCCTCAACAGGCATTTTAAGAAATATTATTGATATAATTAAACAGAGTTCTGATCTGGATAATCAGAAATGGAAAAAGGCCAAGGGAAAAAAAAAAACAATATTAAAAGATAAAGTTGTTTTTAAAATTTTCAAATTATTAAAAATAACGTGTTTTAGTGTCCAAACTGCCTCTCTACAGAAAATTATACTTGCATGAGTGTAGGCAAATTATTCATAGCATTAACAGAGTAATAGATCTAGCATACATGTGAAAAAAATCAGTCTCTGTCAATCTGTTATAGACCTAGAAAAAGTATTTAATTATTAGTGTACCAATATACTTCAGTATAAGTCAGTCTCACATAAAAACTTGCTCAATGGCATGGATCTAAATGTTTATATAACTCTGAAAGTCTAAGATAACAGACTAAATTTAGCATGCTCCTTAAGTTATGGAGGACATTGTTATATTATTTTGCTAACCCTCTAGACTGTATGATTTTAAGATCTACACAACTATAAAGAAAATATATTTTTATTTTAATTTTTACCACAGTGTGTGTGTAATCAGTACTGTTATTTGTTCCCATGTTACGGTTTTACTGAGATGTGCCTAGCACCATGCCAGAGGACTGGAGTGAAAAAGTGAATAAAAAGAAATATTTGATCTTTTCCCTCAAGGAACTTACACATGGAAGTATCTTTAGTAGAATGAATTTGGTGTGATTTTAAACCCCAAGCCTGTATATTTGAATTACTTGTACTCAGAAATCCATCTCTGATATTTTCAGTTTTACAGAAGCTTAAAGTGCAAATTGAATTAATCTTTTAATGTCTGATCAAAAGAGAAATTTGATTCTGAACATTGTTGAATTGTTTCCATTTATAGAGAGTTGAACAATAACTCTGGTTATCTATTGCCGTGTAACAAATCACTCCATAACTAAATGGTGTCAACCACAAATTGGCACTTGCTGTGGGTGCTTGCCATCCACCTCTACAAGGATTAAATCATGTGCTGCTGCTGCTACTGACCTTCAACAGCCTCTGAAGGAGCTCAGCTTGGAGAGCAGAAATGAGTCACTCTTCCCAGGTGGCACTAGTGGTAAAGAACCCGTCTGCCAATGCTGGAGACATAAGAGATGCAGGTTCAATCCCTGGGTTGAGAAGATCCCCTGGAGAAGGACACGGCAACCCACTCCAGTGTTCTTGCCTGGAGAATTCCATGGACAGAGGAATCTGGTGGGCTACAGTCCACAGGATCCAAAAGAATTGGACATGACTGAAGCAGCACTTTCACTTTTCTTTTTTAACTAGATTCAGTGGGAGAGGACAGAAACCACACATCTTGATAAAAGGAGGGTCAATTTCTGGCCATGTTGGGAAATATATATATTATTTCTATTTAACACTTTCAGAAGATATTATTTGTGAAAATGGTTAGCCCTTGCAGAGCTGGAATAATATAATTTTTGAATTCTGTGGTGTGTGCTTGTGCTATTCAGTATATAAGCTATGTTTTCTCAAAGTTGAAAAATATTCATTTTATCTTGATATCTATTTGTGCAACAAAAATAGGCAGGTTAATTTCCATAAGGTCGCTTGGCATGAAGGTGTTTGGGAGCTGTCTATAAAGATGGAATAGTCATTGTATAGTAGCTATTTATTTGGGATCAAAGTCTCTGAGTTTAAATATCAGATTGGAAAATAACTTGGAAGAGTTAAATTCTTTGTTTTCCAATTTCCTCATCATTATGTTGGAGGCCAAATTAATACTAAACCTAGGATTTCTGTGAGGATTAAATAAGGTAGCATAACTATAGGCACTTAGCACACAGCCTTGTACTTGGAAAGAGCACAACCACTAGGATCATTTCCTGGGTCAGCAATATGATTTCTTTAGCAAGAGGAATTCTATTAAAGAGCACAGATAATGACAAGGATTCAGCCAATTTTTCACATTCTTCAGATTTGAAAGAAAGATATCTATACAAACAAGAGCCTGCTGAAAATGATTTTCTCACCTTATCTTTGGCTAGACTTTTATTTGAAGCAAAACGAATCCCAACATCACTGAGAACAAACACTGGGTTCATAGAATATCTTAGCTATTGGCTCTGATTTGTACATGTTTACTCTTCATTTATCTCTATGGTTGAGTCTGGCTGGGCCAAATAGGCTCTTAATTTGCATTTCATCTACAGAAGTCAATGGCCAAGCTTTTTCTTTATAGCAGTTAGACTACAATGTTTCATTTCAAATATTCAGTTGGTTGAAGTTTACAGGGTGAATTTAGCAAATGTAGATCAGCCTGATTGAGACTGCATACCTGGTGGGTACAGGTAGAAAAGACTCCAAGACTCAAAAATTTTGGTTCCATAAGGCAGCTCCTAAGCTTGCCAGCAAAGCTTGCCATATGGAGCTGCCTTATGGAACCCAAATTTTTGAAATAGTGAATCACATCTGTAATCAGCAAGTGCCTTACACTATGGTTTGGCATCATTAAAGTCTTTAATGCCATCTGGAAAGGAAAAGAGCAAAAGGTTTCTTAGTAGGTGGTTTATAAACCTCTTAAGATATTTAGTGATCACATGTAATGTTTAAAATATTTAAGGCACATTTAAAGGAGCTATTTGAAGCACTCCAAATGATTACCTCTCCTAATTCACCAAGTACTTGCAAGATTAGGTTTTTAACAGCAAGACTGGTTTTGATTTATGAAGTGCAAAAAAAGAACCTGAAAAAAATATCTACTTGAAATTTTGTTTCTTTTTAAAGAGACCTGAAAGAAGGTTTTGTAAAAAAAAAAAATAATAATAATAATAAAATAACATGAATTCTCTTGAGCTAATATTTTACATGCCAAGTAGGGCCCAAGGCTCATTTTTACAGCTGTTTTATGAGTCTTTAAAATAGCAATTTATAATGGAAAAAGTGACATAATCTTAATTATAACATGATGTACCAGGTATTATAATGAGCAAAGATATTTTCAAACATGTATAGCATTTAACTTCTACTAAAAGGCTAGAAGTATGTTCCTTATGATTATAATTCTCAATTATGCTTAGATCCATTTCTACAGAGTTTCTTTTCTTAATAACTATTATCTTTCCTTTATTTCTCTTTTTCTCAGTGATGAAAATGCTGCAGCAAAATATTCTTGAAAAATGAGACTTCAAGTCTAACTAAATCATAATATAAAAATATTATCAAATAATACAACTTGCAAAATTCAACAAATTACACTATCACCAATTATTTCCTGATTTTATTTTATAACTGCCTATTTTATCTACTGATATTAGGCTCTGAGGTAGCACTAGCATAACCTCTCTAACAATAGGCATTGGTCATCCAGCAGAGAAGTTTGCTGCAGGGGGCATAAATGCTCTGAGAAACCTTGATTCCCCAGGTGCTGAGATACTGAGAAGAGAAGGACAAACAGGAAAGAGACCCTGATTCCTAAAGTAGAAGACAATTCCTATTGATCCATCTACATCCCTGACCCAGGGATCGAACACAAGTCTTCCGCATTGCAGGCAGATTCTTTACCATCTGAGCTATCAGGGAAGCCAGGTAGATAATGAGTTAATGTCATACTAATACACATCCTGCAATGTGTCTTTTTTCCTTTTAAAAGATGATATATTCCCCATTCGTATAATTCCTAAAATACAAATGGTTTTATGGAGAGCTTTGGTGTGAAGATGGTACTCATTTCTTTCTCTAGAAAAAACTGGTGAACTATGATTATATTTATGTAATATGATAATTCTCTTTGTTTGTCATCCCTAAATATAAAATAAAAATATGGTCCAGTTAATAATCTTGTCTTGGATCTTGTGCATGGTCAGTCATGTCCAATTCTTTGCTACCACATGGACTATAACTTGTCAGGCTCCTCTATCCATGGAATTTTCCATGCAAGAATACTGGAGCAGGTTGTCATTCCTTACCCCAAGAAATCTTCTACATCCAAGGATCAAACCCAGGTCTCTTGCATCTTTTGCATTGGAGGGCAGATTCTTTACCACTGTGCCACCTAGACAGCCCTTAATAATAACAAAATGCAAACATTTAACAAAATAGAAGCATACATCTAAGTATAAAACTCAGAGCAATCAGAAGCTTATTCAGAAAAATGGTAAGAATCTCACAGATATTTTCTTGCTCAGTTTGGAAAGCAATATTAATTTACAACAATTGTAACTCTCACAGAATGCCTCAGGTCATTGAGTAGACCATATCTTACTTACTTACCCACATTATTTAAATGTAGCTCAAAGCAATTATAATGGGTTGCATAATAAAAATATTTGTATAATGCAACTTATTGTTACAGCCACCAGCAAAACAATGATCATATTATAGGTAGTCTGAGTAAAGCTGGTTTGCAATGGGAATGCCCCCTAATTTAGTAGTGTTTAGAGAAATGTGGGCAAATCAAATAGTTTTCCTGAACAATCTGTAATTCACTGAGTAGACTTTTAATTACTGATTAAGATCAAGAAATTACAGACTAGTTCAAATCAGGAAAATTTAAGAGAAAAAGCTCACCAATTTATTATAAGTGGTTTGGATAGATACAGTTTGTATTTTTCCATGGTTGTCCTATTTACTAATTTTTTGCACTTTGACTTAAAGCACCAATACACTATAGTGAACTTTTATCATGTTTAAGTAATGCACGTTAAATGTCTAATATGTGTCAATATTGGTGAGAGACAATGGGGACATACAAAGGAAGGAAGAGATCAGGCAAAATTGCTGTCATCAAGAGTTCAGAATACATTGGCATTTCTCTCAAAACAAACTTCAACAGTACTATTTACAATTGCTAAGACATGGAAGCAACCTATGTGTTGATCTGTGGACTAAGGGATTAAGAAGTTGTGATATATATATATATACCACACACTCAATGGAATATCACAGATATATGTGCATGTGTGTATATATATACACACACCACACACACAATGGAATACTATTCAGTCATAAAAAATGTAGTTGCAGCAACATGGATGGATTTGGAGGGCATTGTGTTAAGTGAAACAAATCAGACAGAGAAAGATAAATAAATGTATGTATGGTTATTACATACATGGAATCTAAAACATACAACAAATTAGGGATTATAGCATAAAGAAGCAGATTCACAGATACAGAGAACAACCTAGTGGTTACCAGTGGGGAGGGGGCGAGACAATAGGTGGGTGGAGAGGTGGAAAGTATAGATTATTCAGTGTAAGATAGGCTACAAGGATGTCCTGTGTAACCTTGGTAATATAGCCAGTATTTCGTAATAACTGTAAATGGGGTGTAGTCCTTAAAAACTGTATAAAACTGCTGCAACAAGAGTAACATAAGAATATTAATCATAAGTAGAACTTTAAAATTTTGATTATCAATAAAGTGAAAGTCACCCAGTCATGTTTGACTCTGCGATCCCATGGACTATACAGTTCATGGAATTCGCTTCCAAATATTAAATATGTAGAATCATTAATACAGAATTGGGTTTTTGCCCTTATAATCTAACTTAATACAATGACTTATTTTTTTCTCACACAATCTGTGGGCTGAGTGGACTCAGATGAGTATTTGCTCTTGGATTCTTCATGTGGCTGAAATCAGATGGCATTTGGAATTGGTCTGGTTGTCCAAGATGGCATACTCACTTGACTGCCTGCTGGTTGATGTTGACTTTGCCTGGGAGCTAACTCAGAATACTGACCAGGTTGTCTACACATGCTTTCTCCCCATCTCGTGGACTTCTCACAGTATGACAATTATTTTCCAAGAGCTCATCTACCAACAGTCAGAGCCTACTACTAGAAGCTGCCAGACTGGCCCAGCTTCCCTCCCCTATATTCTGTTAGGGAGCTTCCCAGGTTCAAGGATAGGGGGTGGAGACTTGGCTTGGATCTTTTTGGATTCATCTTGTTTGGAACTCTCTGAGCTTCCTGGATCTTGATGTTTGTTTCCTTCCCCAGGTTAGAAGTTTTCAGCCATTACTTTTTGAAATAAACTTTTGTCCCTTTGTCTCTCTTTTCTTCTGAAAGAAAGTGAAAGTGAAGTTGCTCAGTCCTGTCCAGTTCTTTGCAACCCCATGGACTGTAGCTTGCTAGGCTCCATCCATGGGATTCTCCAGGCAAGAATACTGGAGTGGGTTTCCATTTCCTTCTCCAGGGGATCTTCTCGACACAGGGATCGAACCAGGGTCTCCCACACTGCAGACAAACTCTACCGTTTGAACCACCAGGGGCTCCTCTTTTCTTCTGGGACTCCTATTATTCAAATATTGTTACACTTGATGTCTCATCAGTCTCTTAAGTTATCTTCACTCTTAAAAAATACTTTTTGGGTCAGGGGATGGTCATGTACACACTGCTATATTTAAAACAGATAGCTACCAAGGGCTGTTTTATAGCACATGAAAGTCTGCTCAATGTTACGTGGCAGCCTAAATGGGAGGGGGGTTTGAGGGAGAATGGATGCATATATATGTACAGCTGAGTTCCTTTGCTGTTCACCTGAAACTATTACAACACTGATAACTGGCGACACCCCAATGCAAAATCAAAAAATTCAAAAGAAAAAAAAAATTATGTCTGATAGTTTGTTTGGGTGAGTTCCACTGCTCACTCTCTGTCACTGATCCTTTCTTGTGCTTCATATAATCTGCTGATGAACTCTTCTATTGCATTTTTTTTTTTTCAGTTCAATTATTGCATTCTTCAACTGTTTGACTTCTGTTTGGCCCTTATATTCTCTAATCCCCTTGCTGAAGCTCTCTCTGTGATGATCCATTCTTCTCCTGAGCATCTTAAGTGAGCATCTTTATGATCATTACTTTGAATTCTGTCAGGTAAATTACTAATCTCTGTTTAATTCAGTGTTTTAAAGGCAGCGTATTTTATCATGTTCTTTCATTTGTAACACATTCCTTTATTTCCTCATTTTGATTGATTTTATGTTGTTTTCTACATATTAGGCAAGACAACAGTCTATTCTAATTTTGAAGCAGGGGGCTGGGGCAGGGGGACAGGTCAGTATTTGTCTGCTGTCCATGCAGTGTTCAGGGAGTGATAGCCTGCCAAGGACTCTCTTATTTTTTAAGTGGCATAGGGCTCAGAAATGTAAGTCTTTCTGACCATCAGAGCCAAGCATTTATGGAGCCTCCCTTGCGTGGACTGGGCTTCCCAGGTGGCATATGTAAAGAACCTACCTGCCAGTGCAGGAGCTACAGGAAATGCCAGTTCAATCCCTGGGTTGGGATCATCCCCTGGAGGAGGAAATGGAAGCTCACGCCAGCATTCTTTCCAGGATAATCCCAAGGACAGAGAAGTCTGGCAAGCTATAGTCCATGGGATAGCAAAGAGATGGACCCGATGGAGAACTTTGGGTGGACTATCTTCATCTGTCTGCTTTTGTGGGGCATAGGGATGCACCAGCTGAGGCAGGCCTTATAGCCGGATTCAGTGGAGCAAGGATGCTCAAGAGGGCACCAGCAAGGAAAGCGGCATTAGCAAAGAAGATGAAAACAAATATTGTGCCTGCCAGCAGCAACACTAGCAAGGTAGAAAAAAGGTCCAAAAAATGTAAACTACTTATGCCTTCATCCCCAAAGAGAGTTCCAATAGACAGCTGACGTAAGACCAGAAACTATAAAACTCCTAGAGGAGAACATAGCCAAAACACTCTCTGACATAAATCACAGCAGGATCCTCTATGACCCACCCCCCACAATATTGGAGATAAAAGCAAAAATAAACAAATGGGATCTAATTAAACTTAAAAGCTTCTGCACAACAAATTAAACTATAAGCAAGGTGAAAAGACAGCCTTCAAAATGGGAGAAAATAATAGCTAATGAAGCAACTGACAAACAACTAATCTCAAAAATATACAAGCAACTCCTGCAGCTCAATTCCAGAAAAATAAACGACCCAATCAAAAAAATGGGCCAAAGAACTAAATAGACATTTCTCCAAAGAAGACATACAGATGGCTACAAACACATGAAAAGATAGATGCTCAACATCACTCATTATCAGAGAAATGCAAATCAAGACCACAATGAGGTACCATTTCACACCAGTCAGAATGTCTGTGATCCAAAAGTCTACAAGCAATAAATGCTGGAGAGGGTGTGGAGAAAAGGGAACCCTCCTACACTTTTGGTGGGAATGCAAACTAGTACAGCCACTATGGACAACAGTGTGAAGATTCCTTAAAAAACTGGAAATAGAACTGCCTTATGACCCAGCAATCTCACTGCTGGGCATACATACCAAGGAAACTAGAATTGAAAGAGACACGTGTACCCCAATGTTCATCACAGCACTGTTTATAATAGCCAGGACATGGAAGCAACCTAGATGTGCATCAGCAGATGAATGGATAAGAAAGCTGTGGTACATATACACAATGGAGTATTTCTCAGCCATCGAAAAGGATACATTTGAATCAGTTCTAATGAGGTGGATGAAATTGGAGCCAATTATACAGAGTGACGTAAGCCAGAAAGAAAAACACCAATACAGTATACTAACACATATATATGGAATTTAGAAAGATAGTAATGATAACCCTGTATGCGAGACAGCAAAAGGAACACAGATGTACAGAACAGACCTTTTGACTCTGTGGGAGAGGGAGAGGGAGGGATGATTTGGGAGAATGGCAGTGAAATATGTATAATATCATGTAAGAAACGAATTGCCAGTCTAGGTTCGATGCAGGATACAAGATGCTTGGGGCTGGTGCACTGGGATAACCCAGAGAGATGGTATGGGGAGGGAGGTGGGAGGGTGCCGGGGTCCTGCTCTGGTGGATCCAAGGAATTCGAAGGGTGAACAGCATAGGTGAGAAAAAACTTATTTATTTAGAAATATAAAAGAAATTAAGAAGAAATAGTATAGTAGGAAAATTTAGTGGAGAAAAGATGCTAAATAACTTGGTTTATGTGGAAAGCCAATAAATTTCCAGACAAGGAACTTGCCCCATCTATGTTAGGCCACTGGCGTCCTCTTGAATAGCGGGGGGTGCCCTGCCTTGGGCTCCCTCTCATGTGGATCTTAAAAGCCGGGGCAAGTAAGTAGACATGGCAAGCCTCCACGCCCCAGATGGGAATTCAGCCTGAAAATAGAGTAAAGAGGAGACACGGGGGAAACCAGTCCAGCGACTGGCCCAAACTTCATTGTTGTAAATGCTTTTTATACCTTTTTTTTTTGTACATAGAGATCAATGGATAATATAAAATTATGCAGCGTCAGCAGCCCTGACTCTTATCGAGACCAGGCTTTTTCTCTGCATACTTAGTTGTATACACAAGTCAGGTGATTTACATCATCTTCTGGCCAGAGGGCCAATTAACATTTTACAGCCCTTTTTCTATAAGGGTTTGTCAACCAGAAGACTTATTTGTCTTAGAATGTTGTTCTTCCCAAAGTGCCACTCTCAGAAAGCACTAAATAAAGTTACATTCTTACATATCAAGGACACAAAAGGAGTACAGTGATATATAACAAAGAAAAGTAATTAACTTAAAAGTCTAGTGTTGCTAACATCAAAACTACTATATTCCTATTTCTATATCCCAATTACATTGATTAATATCCTTCAGGTGCCTAAAAGATAAAGAATATGGATGCCTGGCAGCAGTCATGGACTCAACAGTGAAAACCCATCACCAATATAATTTTTAGCTCTTTAGAAAAGGCTCTGTATCTTTAAGATGCTTTAAGCTTTATGCCTCTTGCAGTTGGGGGGCTGTAAACAATTCACAAACTATAAAAAGTCCAGGGGAACCTGTTAGGCAAGTTAGAGAGCCATCAGAGGAGGTTAAGCTGAGACATTCTTTTCATATGTAGGAGACTGAAGCCCTGAATTAACTTTTTTCCAGAGAATGTCAGAAGAGTGAAAAGCATAGTAATAAAGCAGGCAGACTCTGGTTTTGGGGGGTAGATGTTCAGGAAAACTCAGGGGGAACCCCTGAAGCCAGATCACTCCTTTGCATTTTGTCGGGCTTCCTTCCTCATGACCTTTGCCATGGGCAGGATTCCTCACGCTGGCTCCCAGCAGGAGTGGGGTTCAGGAGTGGGAACTTATGGTGGATTCATGTTGATGTATGGGAAAACCAATACAGTATTGTAAAGTAAAAAAATAAAATAAAATAAAATTAGAGAAAAAAAATAAAATAAAATGGGTAGCACAGTGGTAAAGAATCAGCCTGCCAATGCAAAAGACACAGGAGACACAGGTTTGATCCCTGAGTCAGAAAGATTCCCCTGGAGGAGGAAATGGCAACATGCTCCAGAATCCTTGCCTGGAGAATCCCATGGACAGAGGAATCTGTCAGGCTAAAGTCTACGGGGTTGCAAAGAGTCAGACATGATTGTGAGACTGGACACACATGCAATGAATCTCTTTCATATATTGTCCAATCTACTGCTTTCGTATCAGATTGTCAGGTGACTGACTCTGTACACAAGGGTTGTAAGACCAGGATCTTAATTTCCTGCAGACTTTTGGGTCTTCTGGACATAGGCACTTTCAGTTTTCAAATCCAGGTACTTAGGGGCTCATCCCAAGCTTTGAGGGGCCTGGCATGGGGTTCAAACTCCCTATCTCACAGAGATACACTTTGTAACATTCCTCTTGTTTGTGAGTTGCTGAGCTGGAGATTTTGGCAAGACCAACTCTCTGCCTTTCTTACCCATATGATGTGATCTTTTTGGGTTTTTTGCTGTGGAGAAGCTACTCTGCTAGTTTTCAGGTAGAGAGAATTATTCTATATGTAGCTCTAGATTTGGTTTGTCCATGGGAGGAGGTGAATACAGTCTTCCTTTGCCACTAATCTTAAACCTAGATAAACAAATTCTTTGAAAATAATGATTGCATTTTTCAAGATTTGTGTCTATTTATTCATGTTTTACTGAAAATATAATATCCGTATTAAAATGTTAAGTATATAACTCAAAGCAGTTTTACCAAAATGTGATTATTCTTTATTTTACATATATATAATATGTGTGTGTGTATATATATCTGTACACACAAGCATGCATGCTAAGTCACTTCAGTACTGTCTGAGTTTGCAACGCTATAGACTGTAACCCACTAGACTTCTATATACCTATATAGAATATATGTACACTGAATGACTAATTTTGACGTTTATGAACTTGGACTAGTTTAGCTAAAATATTTTAGTTGTATTTCTGATTTCAGCTGCCACTGCTTATATAGCTTGCTGCTACTGCTGCTAAGTCGCTTCAGTTGCGTCCGACTCTGTGCAACTGCATAAACGGCAGCCCACCAGGCTCCCCCGTCCCTGGGATTCTCCAGGCGAGAACACTGGAGTGGGTTGCCATTTCCTTCTCCAATGCATGAAAGTGAAACGTGAAAGTGAAGTCGCTCAGTCGTGCCTGACTCTTAGTGACCCCATGGACTGTAGCCTACCAGGCTCCTTCGTCCATGGGATTTTCCAGGCAAGAGTACTGGAGTGGGTTGCTATTGCCTTCTCCAGCTTATATAGCTTGCCAAATCCTAAAACTTAAAGTGATTTCCAACTAGCACTTTGCTTATTGGCTAATTTCCAGTCTCATCTTCTTCTTCCCCTCTTTCTCTCCTGGAAGCACAAATTTTTCTTTTAATCCTCAAAAGTATTTTTGCTTCCAGCCAATCTCTATTCATTCCTTATTGCCCATTCAGGCACATAATTAAGCTATCTAGTTCACAACATCAGAGGTTTTCTGTCAAATGGGAAGAAATTAAAAATGCTTCAGAAGGAAATAATTTTGTTTCTTAGCAGGCATGGTACATGTGTGTATGTTGTTGTTTAGTTGCTAAGTCATGCCCAACTCTTTGTAACCACTTGGACTGTAGCCCACCAGACTCCTCTGTCCACGGGATTTCCCAGGCAAGAATAGTGGTAGTTTATTTATATTTCACATCTCAAAATATGTGGAGTCCATACCAATTCATTGTTAGAATGAGAACCAGTGGGTTAATTATTCCACAGATGGCACAATGACAGAGGTTCAAGTGCTCCTCTTAACAATAGCTTTCTAAACTTTGAGAAGGTAGGAACAAAAATAAGTCACTGGGTCACCTTCTAGTTTACATAGCACAGTCAAAACAGATAGCAAATCATATTCTCTGAATTTATGCTGTCTTACTTGGGAAAGGCTTAAACTTAGAATATTTCTTCTCCAGCATCAATCTGTTTATTTTGGGACAAAAACATTTCCCTGCCTCTGAGTTTCACCTCAAAATCCCTTTGGAAAGTGATTGGAACAAGATGATGCTTGGTAAATAAAGCAGAGTCCATAGCTAGCATACTTGGGGTTTGGTGTACATCCAAGTTTCAATAGCTGGCTCTTAAGGTAAGTCCACACTCTTTTGTTCAGAGGCTTGGTCTTTTTGGTGGCTAAGGGCAAAGCATTCTGCATAGCTGGCTAATGATTCTGTGTGTAGGTGGTTCTACCTAGAGTTGGCACTCTTTGTCAGGAAGGAAAGGATTCCAGATTTTAAAGGGGTTTTTATTCAGGGTGATCAGGAATAAAAAGAACATAATTATCAGTCCATTCAAAATGATCCCGCTTAAACAAATCTATAGTAAAGAGTCTATCTGGGGGTCACAAATTAACAAGTTTATGTTTAACAAACGGGACTGACTCTAGCACATGCATATAACACTGCAGTTAACTCTGTAGCTTCATCGTAAAGAAGGAAAAATGAAAATATGTCCTTGGGGTTTCAATGTTAAACTTCACTGAATATTTTTATACCTTTTCCTCAACATATGCTTCTGCCTGGGTTGGGAAGATTCCTTAGAGAAGGAAATGACAACCAATTCCAGTAATCTTGCCTGGGAAATCCCACAGACAGAGAAGCCTGGTAGCCTACAGTCCATGGGGGTCACAAGAGTTGGATACAACTCAGCCACTAAATTACCACCTGCCTCTTTTCCTATTTCTAAACCCAAAATGGACTTCCCACAAGGATCCTATCTCTTGACCAGTTACAGAAGTGTTTCTGCTAATGAATCAAAACTAAAATGACCTTAAAAAAAAAAAAAAAAACTAAAATGACTATTCCCTAGGCCAAGTGAAGGGAAAGAAGGCAGATTTTTCTGAATATAAAGATCAGACATATTCCCTTCATATTTATACTCTTATGTTACATATTCTTTTTGAACACTGACTAATGCCAAGCAGTGGTGAGTACGTTACATGCATTAACTTATTTTATGTTCTAATAACTCAGTGAAGTAACTACTGCAGATTTATAGTTGAAGAAATTGAAGCTTAGACATGTTAAGTAATATCACCAAATTACAGTACTGATAAGTGTAGGAGTGGGATTTTGATGCCAAAAGCTGTAAATTTTGCTGCAGAATTTGTGCTGAGCTTCCTTTAAAGTTGTATCACTTAATGAGATGATACAGGTTTGTTTGTTTGTTTGTTTGTTTTTAGCCATCAGTTAAAAAAATATATATGTATAGTTCAGTTTAAGTGGTCAAGGTATATCAAGTGAACTATATTTTGTTGTCCCAATTTTTTTTCTGCATTCAAAAGCATTTTTACAGTGAAAGACTAATATTCTTTGAAATTCATTTTGAAAATTTAATAGCACACTTCAGTTCCTTGAGGCTGTAATAATAAGTTTATTTGTCTGGAGTAAGACAAGTTAAAATAGGTACTTTCATTACTTAAAATGAGTTCAAATAATTGCCACATCTTGAACTCAAAGTAACCATGAAGAAAATAAATCAATATAAATATAACTACTTCAGAATCTACAACTTTATCAAAAATGTCTTAGTGTTAGTCTTCACTTATACTGCTTGAAGCTAAGGGCTTCATTTGGAGGCACACAGATTGTTTGAAAGTTGAACTCTTTAGAATTTTCAATCAACACAATTATTGTAAATTTCATAAATAGTGTCACTAAAATCTAGTGACAAATCTAGAAGACAAAATTTTCATAATATTTTGATTACAGTCACTTACGTGGAAAAGCAGCACAATATTGAAAAATCCTTAATCCTGATCCAAATTCTGTAAAAACAATGATCAATATGTATAATAGTAGACTTCCATGAAAATAATGAGAGATTGAGTTTCACCATATTTATGCATGCTCTTATTGAGTAAATATTTATCTTGCTAGTTTTGTTTGTTTGTTTTTTGCTCCTCTGATTATAATGCATCTCATTAAGCAAGACCTAATACAGGAGTAAACATCAGATGTGCAGAATGGCCTTAAGTTTACAAAACTGAAACTAGCCAGTTAATAATCATTTTGTTAGAACTGAAGATCGGGTGAAGATTATCTTTGATCTAGTATAAAAATTGTGATGGAAGAGCAAGATGCTAAACTAAGTTAAAAACTACTTCACAGGACTTCTCTGGTAGTCCAGTGGCTAAGACTGCTTGTTGTGCAGTGGGCGCAGGTTCCATCCCTGGTCAGGGAATTAGATCCTACATGATGCAAAAAAAAAAAAAGATCTGGCATGCTGGGATACTCCAGAACATATTGGCTTTCCTAGTGTGTCTTCATGGATAATTTGCAGACAATTTGCATTAAAATCAACCACAGTGCTCATTAAAATGACATATTTCCAAACCACACTCTGAAGCCTCTGATTTCCAGTTTCACAGAGTGGGCCTAGAAATATGCATTTTGCAAGTTCTCAAAGAATTCTGACCTGGAGAAGGAAATGGCAACCGACTCCAATATTATTACCTGGAAAATACCATAGAGAGAGAAGCCTGGTAGGCTACAGTCCATGGGGTCATAAAGGGTCAGACATGACTTAGCAACTAAGTAACAATGTGGAATTCTGAACCACAATATCTGAGATCCTCTGGCATAAGTAATATGGTGAAGAGACAGCTCTACCTAATGATACAGAAAAACAGATGTGCCTGCTGCTAATGAACAAAATGTAAATACAACCTTTTTCATTTTAACTTACTTTTTTTTTAACTTTCTTTTTTTTTAATTTTTATTTTTACTTTATTCTGCTTTACAATACTGTATTGATTTTGCCATACATTGACATGAATCAGCCACGGGTGTACATGAGTTCCCAATCCTGAACCCCCCTCCCATCCCCCACCTCATATCATCTCTCTGGATCATCCCCATGCACCAGCCCCAAGCATCCTGTATACTGTATCGAACATAGACTGGCGATTCGTTTCTTACCTGATAGTATACATGTTTCAATGCCATTCTCCCATATCATCCCACCCTCACCCTCTCCCACAGAGACACAGATGTATAGAACGGACTTTTAACTTACTTTCAAAGCATAGCTGCTAATACTCTATCTACATATGTTATTTTGAGTGACCAAGACTATTTCCAAACAGAGCAGAGATTACTTTGAGTTTGCAACATTTTAAATATTGAAAAGATTTCTCAAAGCAATTAAAATCTCCCAGAAGAAAATGTTTTCCACAGGAAAAACAATGTGGGACTCAGTATTTCCAACAATATTAAGAAATGTGTTTAGAAATAGATTATGGATATCCACATAGAATTAAGAAACACATTGTATTAATTAATATAAATTAAAAAGATCATAAATTATATCCTAACTAACTTTATGAACCTAAATAGGAAAAATAGCAAAATTCAACTTCCTACCAAATTGGATAAAGTATATAGGGGAGCAAAATTTGGATTGAATTGATTTAATTTATAAAGTATAATTTGAGTAGTGATTCATCATGAACTTCAGAGGTTTAGAACAAAGTTTTCAGATGAGATAAAATTGATTTAATCTCTTTTCTTTAAAAAATGGAGACAGCACATGAGAAACATCATTTCTAATATAAACACTATAACAGTTCTCTCTGGCTTAAAGTAATTACAGCTGCAAAGCAGAAAATGAACACATTAGCACTTTTGAGACTTTAGTAGAAAACCATTTATTTTGGTGTTATAGGAAGATAAATTGACCCAGATGAAAGGAAGTTGGACTACCACACTATATACAAATTGAGAGAAATTAGGAAGCCAAAGGGACTGTGTGGTCAATTTCAAGCTCACTTTTTCCAAATTAATGTAACCGTTCTTAATCAAGGAGAAGAATGTGATGGACACAAAGTACAATGTACTGTATCCATGAAAATAAGCAACACTCCTTTTTCCCAGGATCTAAGAATAACCTGGGTGGGTTTAACAATCAAGCAACTGGTTTTGTGAAGATGTGACTGAGCTTTCTCTTTAATTCTCTTGAGTTGCTTTTCATGGAAATCTGCATTTATTGGGAAGATTCTAAGCATGTCAAAAGCAGACACACGTGTATGTTTTGAAATTTAGGGATGGGGATGCTAAGGACAGGATTAGATAGAGTGGGCACTAATAAAGACTGTTCTGTGAAAGGCCAGTCCCAATTTAATGACCCACTTAAAACTCATTTGTAGGACTAAGGAAAGCATATCCTTTTCCCACACTTTATCATCTCAGTGTCACATCAGTGGTTTTGGCTTCCTTTCAGGGACATATCAAATCCCTTTGATGTCAAATTTAAGACCCACTCCCTTTTTCTTGATAAGATTAGGTTCTATATTGCTATCAACCCACCTTCTTTTTTCTCACTATCGAATATCCTTCTTTCTTCTATCAAGCATTCAGAGTACCAGACAAGATCAATTTAAATTTTTTCTTTGTAAACTTTTCAAAATTTTTCTTTCATAGGCTATATCAAGATGTGTTAACTATCCATGTCAGTAGCTCAGTATTTTACAAATAATAAGCAGCTAACAGTTGTAATCTTGTTTAAAACTCTAAAATCACATTAAAGTGGATGAATAAAACTACCAATCATGACCAAATATATAGAGACAATATATATGTAGATATGAATATATATGCTTACATTTCATTTTCAATTTTCAAACTCGGGAAAAAAATGCATGAATAATAAAATGGATCATTTTTTACTGAATATATGTAAACATAAATGCCTACTACATTTACCCCCACACACTGGTATTACACACCTATTATCATAAAAATGACATAATAGATTTCAGTTCAGTTCAGTTCAGTCACTTGGTGGTGTCCGACTTTGCAACGCCATGAACCACAGCACACCAGGCCTCCCTTTCTATCACCAACTCCTGGAATCCATGCAAACTCATGTCCATTGAGTCAATGATGCCATCCAACTATCTCATCTTCTGTCCTCCCCTTCTCCTCCTGCCCTCAATCCTTCCAGCATCAGGATCTTTTCAAATGAGCCAGCTCTTCCCATCAGGACGCCAAAGTATTAGAGTTTCAGCTTCAGCATCAGTCCTTCCAATGAACACCCAAGACTGATCTCCTTAAAGAAGGACTGGTTGGATTTCCTTACAGTCCAAGGGACTCTCAAGAGTCTCCTCCAACACCACAGTTCAAAAGCATCAATTCTTCATCACTCAGCTTTCTTCACAGTCCAACTTTCACATCCATACATGACCACTGGAAAAAACATAGCCTTGACTAGATGGAAATTTATTGGCAAGGTAATATCTCTACATTTTAATATGCTGTCTAGATTGGTCATAACTTTTCTTCCAAGGAGCAAGCATCTTTAATTTCATGGCTGCAGTCACCATCTGTAGCTGTATTCCCCGATAAAAAAGTCAGCCACTGTTTGCCCATCTATTTGCCAGGAAGTGATGGAACCGAATGCCATGATCTTAGTTTTCTGAATGTTGAGCTTCAAGCCAACTTTTTCACTCGCCTCTTTCACTTTCATCAAGAGGCTCTTTAGTTCTTCCTCACTTTCTGCGATAAGGGTGGTGTCATCTGCATATCTGAGGTTATAGATATTTCTATGAGTGATCTTGATTCCAGCTTCTGCTTCATCCAGCCCAGTGTTTCTCTTGATGTACTCTGCATATAAGTTAAATAAGCAGGGTGACAATATACAGCCTTGACGTACATCTTTTCCTATTTGGAACGAGTCTGTTGTCCCATTTCCAGTTCTAACTGTTGCTTCCTGACCTGCATACAGGCTTCTCAAGAGGCAGGTCAGGTGGTCTAGTATTCCCATCTCTTTCAGAATATTCCACAGTTTACTGTGATCCACACAGTCAAAGGCTTTGGCATAGTCAATAAAGCAGATAAAATAATTGCTTTTCTGGAACTCTCTTGCATTTTCGATGATCCAGCAGATGTTGGCAATTTGATCTCTGGTTCCTCTGCCTTTTCTAAAACCAGCTTGAATATCTGTAAGTTCACGGTTCACGTATTGCTGAAGCCTGGCTTGGATAATTTTGAGCATTACTTTACTAGCGTGTGAGATGAGTGCAATTGTGCAGTAGTTTGAGCATTCTTTGGCATTGCCTTTCTTTGGGACTGGAATGAAAACTGACCTTTTCCAGTCCTGTGGCCACTGCTGTTTTCCAAATTTGCTGACATATTGAGTGCAGCACTTTCACAGCATCTTTTAGGACTTGAAATAGCTCAACTGGATTCCATCATCTCCAGTAGCTATGTTGGTCATGATACTTCCTAAGGCCCATTTGACTTCACATTCCAGGATGCCTGGCTCTAGGTGAGTGATCACATCATTGTGATTATCTTGGTCGTGAAGATCTTTTTTGTACAGTTCTTCTGTGTATTCTTGCCACCTCTTCTTAATATCTTTTGCTTCTGTTAGGTCCATAACATTTCTGTCCTTTATCAAGCCCATATTTGCATGAAATGTTCCCTTGGTATCTCTAATTTTCTTGAAGAGATCTCTAGTCTTTCTCATTGTACTGTTTTCCTCTATTTCTTTGCATTGGTCTCTGAGGAAGGCTTTCTTATCTCGTCTTGTTATTTTTTGGAACTCTGCATTCAAATGGGTATATCTTTCCTTTTCTCCTTTACTTTTTGTTTCTCTTCTTCTCACAGCTATTTGTAAGGCCTCCCCAGACAGCCATTTTGCTTTTTTGCATTTCTTTTTCTTGGGGATGGTCTTGATCCCTGTCTCTTGTACAATGTCACGAACCTCCGTCCATAGTTCATCAGGCACTCTGCCTATCAGATCTAGTCCCTTAAATCTATTTCTCACTTCCACTGTATAATCATAAGGGATTTGATTTAGCTCATACCTAAATGGTCTAGTGGTTTTCCCCACTTTCTTCAATTTCAGTCTAAATTTGGCAGTAAAGAGTTCAGGATCGAGCCATAGTCAGCTCCCAGTCTTGTTTTTGCTGACTGTATAGAGCTTCTCTGTCTATGGCTGCAAAGGATATAATCAAAGGATATAATAGATTTAGAAGTTAATATATTGCTGGAAATGTTTTTTTTCTTCTGGATTCTTGAACTCTCTGTTTAAGAAATTTAATGAAAAGCTTATTTTTTTTTTTTCTTCTGTTTGGTAATAGTTTCCCCTGCAAAAAGTCATATACCATGTGTTGTCATAAATTTAATATGAAGAAAGTTTCATTTGCTTATGAACAATGTGATTCTGGCAAGTAACATTATGTTTTAATTTTGCAAATGAAACACATGTAATAAAGGCATATTCATGTGTGGTTTCTCTATTCTCCCTAAATAAAATCCATATATATTACAACTATATGTATATGCAGTTCAATACTTACTGTTAGCAATAATTAAACAGGTGTGTACATGCTCAGTCATGTCCAACTCTTTGCGACCCCATGGCCTATAGCCCACCAGGCTTCTCTGTCCATGGGATTTCCCAGGGAAGACCTGGAGTGTGTTGCCATTTCCTTCTCCAGGGCATCTACCCAACTTAGGGATCAAACCTGCATCTCTTGAGTCTCTGCCTTGTCAAGTGGATTATTTCTACTGTGCCACCTGGGAAGCCCCACTGTTAACTATTCACTAATTATTTCTGCCAATTTTAAGGCCAATTATTCAAATTCAAATAAAAATAAATGACATGCTATCATATATTTGAGGATGTATTTGTGAAATCACTCAAGGTCTAAAAATTAGCAAGACTTAAGATACTCGCAGTTGATAAAACATTCACAGAAATTTTAAAAGCAAATAACATATATATCAATTTTGTTATATTTATCCATTTTTAAAACTGATTTTCTTAAGTTTTTATAGTCAGTAAAGTTTCCTAAATGTCAGTGTTGATAAGACAGCTTGTGTTAATATTGCATTACCGTTTGTAAAGACAAGAAACTAGACTGGTTATGCACAACACAGCTCTAGGAGGTCCATTCAAGGAGTGCGCTTGTGCATGCTCACTCACTTCAGTCTTGTCCGACTCTTTATTACCCCATGGACTGGAGCCCACCAGTCTCCTCTGTCCATGGGATTCTCCTGGCAAGAACACTGCAGTGGGGTGTCATGCTCTCTTCCACGTTTTCTTCCTGATCCTGAAATCGAACCTATGGTTTCCTGCATCTCCTGCATTGCAGGCAGATTCTGTACTGCTGAACCATCAGGGCAGCTCATTCAGGGAGTAGCCTATTTGAGTCTAGTCCCAAGAATTATGAAGTGCACAACTTACACACCTGTACATTATGGCTCTGGCAACCCTCACTATTCTCTTAGAGACTTGATTGTTCTTGAAATTCAGTGGCTGTCCCTTTGCATATGTCATATGTAAGGATATTAGTGTTCTTTGTGTTCTCTTTCATCTTTTAACTTACAATGATCAGTTAGTTTGTAATGACTAAGCATTATTTGCTGATTAAAACTATTCAAGTAACACAAAGTAGCACAAGGAAAAATTTAGTCTTTCATTCTTGCACTTCAAGTTCATGTTCCTGAGGTAATGATTCTAGACATTTGCTGTGCATCATCTTAGATCTTGCAATTCATTAGTGCACATTTATTATATAGATTGACCAAAAGCAGATCACATCACACATTCTAATTTGACATTTTTTCCATCATTTTTTTAAAAAATAAAGTACATCCTGGGCATTTCCCTAAGTCATAACAGTATATCGATCTGCTTTATTTTTTACATTGCTGCAATCTGTTAATATCACAGATTGAGAGGAAGCAGGGAAAGAATGAACTTGGAAACAGGCAGTAAAAGTGTAAATTTGTAAAGCCACATGGAACAGTCATTCAGCAACTTTTAATGAAGATGAAAATGCCTAGAATTCTACTACTACAGTAGTAAAAATAAGTAACAATTTTCATGGATGTATTTACTACTAAGAGGTTGAAGGATGGAAAGCAAAGTTGATTGCAAATGTGTCATTAATTTTATAAAATTAAAACTGAGTAGGAAAAAACTTCAGTGCTATTGATTGTTCATGTATACTCATGTGCCCCTACCCACTTCACATGTTCAGTAGCTAAGTGATTCAAAAATTTAAATTGGCAAATGAATTTTACATCAATACATCAAACAAAAAAGTTTTAAGTAGATACATATTAAGAATAAATATTTACCAAGCTACTCTTCAATTTATATTAATGAAATATTCCATTTCAGAAATGGAATCTACATATTTTCTTGTTTATTTTTTATGAGTAAGAAAAGATAGTTTGCTTTCAGAGAAAGAGGAAAATAACATTTTTCCTCCTCTATTGACAAATATAATACATTTAAAGAAAGGTAAATGAAACCTATAGCAACTATAAAACAATTTATAGTATCAAGAAATCAGTCTTTCAGTATTTCTTCTCTGTACGTAAACAAAGTAATTCAACACAGGATCTTTCTGCCAAAAATAACATCAGAAAAGACAAATAAACATCTTAAATAGCTTTCATGCAAACACTATAGTAAATGAAATGTACCTAAAGCACTTTTAAAAGCCATTTTTAATTTATTTACTTCCTCACTTCTTACTTATGCTTGCTTTGAAAATATGGAACTTTTAAACAAGTGTATCATTGAACATGTATAACGGATGTTTGTACAAGTGTAAATGTTTTTCTTACAATTGTATCTAGGCTCTTTCTTTCTTGTTTGAAAAATAAAAAAAAAAATGTGTGTGTGTATATATACATATCAGTTCCATTCACTTGCTCAGTCATGTGTGATTCTTTGTGACCACATGAACTGTAGCTCATCAGGCTTCCCTGTCCATCACCAACTCCCAGAGCTTGGTCAAACTCACGTCCATCGAGTTGGTGATGCCATCCAACCATCTCATCCTCTGTCATCCCATTCTCATCTTGCCTTCAATCCTTCCAAGAATCAGGGTCTTTCCAGTGAATCAGTTCTTCTCATCAAGTGGCCAAAGTACTGGAGATTCTGCTTCAACAACAGTCCTTCCAATAAACACCCAGGACTGATCTCCTTTAAGATGGACTGGTTGGATCTCCTTGCAGTCCAAAGGACTCTCAAGAATCTTCTCCAACACCACAGTTCAAAAGCATGAATTTTTCGGTGCTCAGCTTTAATATACATATATATTAATCCCATATATATATAATACATATTCATTCTGTACTAATCATGGTTGTCACAAGCAAACAACAACAACAACAAAAAAAAACCCTGCTTTCTTTTAACAAGGCTTGAATGTCACTCATTGGAAGGATAAAAGCAAACGAGTTCTGAGGTAAGGTTTCAGTTCAGTTCAGTTCAGTTGCTCAGTTGTGTCCGACTATTTGTGATACCATGGACTGCAGCATGCCAGCCTTCCCTGTCCATCACCAACTTCTGGAGCTTACTCAAACTCATGTCCATTGAGTCAGTGATGCCATCCAACCATCTTATCCTCTGTTTTCCCCTTCTCCTCCTGCCTTCAATCTTTCCCAGCTTCAGGGTCTTTCCAAATGAGTCAGTTCCTCATATCAGATGACCAAAGTATTGGAGTTTCAGCTTCAGCATCAGCCCTTCTGATGCTGAGGTAAGGTTTATGATAGTTTAAATTGAATATTTTCTTGAACATGCTATGACTATTACTGCCAGAATAAATGTGTACAGATATGCTTGTATCAGGGATTTAGGAGTGTCCTCCTGCAGACTAGGGTAAAGAAAGGAGCTCTGAATTATTTTAAAAAAGCATACTGGAAGATTTGCTAAGAGACTGTATTTTCCCTGTAGGAATTCACATGAAACAAGCTAAGATTTTTTTACTTTCCCTCTTTCACTGATGCTAGTGTAAATCCAGTCAGTCAATCATTTCATTCCTAAGCATGCCAGTAAAGGACATATAATGGAATGCTGTTGATAAACATCAGGAAACAAAATGCCATGCATAACTATCTGCTCAAGAAGTAAAGTATGAAAGCTTTCTTCCAAAATATTTGTCAACACAACTTAAGCCAGTACATATATCAGAGTTAAAAGTCAAAGATTAAGTATAATTTTTCATTGGCAGTTCTAACATAGTTGTGACATATTTCAAGTCATCTTTAGCTGAATGGGAACCAGATGATACTATATAGATGATTAAGAAAAACTACGTGTGAACAGCAATAGATTAGAGAACATATATTAAAATTTGGGACATGATGGTCATTTTCCAATGAAAATAAACACCAGTGCACTCTCTGCTCTTTCTAAATTACACTTCATTGCTCAATTCAAATAGTCAGTCTAAAGTCATAAACTTACCCTATGGGTAAAAAACTTTTAAATTAGAGTTTGGATCCACATGGACCTTGTGAATGGAAAATCAAGTTTTCCAGTTAACTACAATGAAGTTAATATATGCACACACACATTTTGGTGATGGCTCTTTGCCAATCATTTTATCCTCTTCACCATTTATGTCCACAACTATAGAGTCTACATGCCCTCACTGAAAATTGCCATCTCATATACATTGCTTTCTAACTTAAAGAGAAGAAAAGGAAACAGGTGTATGAACATACATGAGTGGATTTTGCATGTGTTCATAGGTTTTGGGACTCAAACTCTAGAGAAAAACACATTCTCAGCATGACAGCAAAGCTTCTCTCAATCATAGAGAAATAGCCAAGAGTTCCCTTCCCCTCAACCATTTGCCTCTAAAGGCTCTGGGAAGACCTGCACATGAGGAACACTCAAAGCTACTAGATCAGAAACTTTTGAGTTAGAGCTCAGAAATACGCCTTTTAGTAAGAACTCTACATGTTTCTGGCCTGTGCTAAAGTTTGGAAATGACTGTAAATTTCCCCTATTGAATTATCAACCGTTTTCTAAAATCACAGAACCACCATACCAGTTTTAGGGGCATTGCAGTACTAGCTGTTCCTGTACATCAAACAACATGATTTTGCCTGAGCTATGGGAAGCCAATGTTCAGTTTTACCCATTTATCATCTACCTCTTCAGGAATAGAACTCTGCCTACTTTTTTACCAAGATATCCTCTGTGTGTGTGTGTGTGTGTGTGTATTCTCAGTCATTTCCCACTCTTTGTGGCTACAATAAGAGTCGACCTCTAGGCTTCTCTGTCCATGGGATTTCCCAGGCAAGAATATTGGAATGAGTTGTCATTTCCTACTCCAGGAGATCTTTCTGACCCAGGGATTGAATCCTTGTCTCTTGAGTCTCCTGCATTGAAAGGTATTCTTTACCACTAGCCCCACCTGGGAAGCCCCGGATACTTGTTTAAACTTCCCCCCAAGACCATCATTTTACTTCTTAGGAAAAAGTTTCATGGTGTTAGGAAGTGTTCTGATTTCATTCTCTTACATGTGGCTGTCCAGTTTTTCCAGCACTAATTACTGAAGAAGCTGTCTTTTGGCCATTGTATATTCCTGCCTCCTTTGTCAAAGATAAGATGCCCATACATGTGTGGGTTTATCTCTGGGCTTTCTATCTTTTTCCATTGGTCTGTATTTCTGTTTTTGTGCCAGTATCATACTACCTTGGTGACTATAGCTTTGTGTATAGTCTGAAGTCAGTCAGGTTAATTCCTCCAACTCCATTCCTCTTTCTCAGTATTGCTTTGGCTATTTGGGGTCTTTTGTGTTTGCATACTATTTGTGAAACTTTGTTTTAGTTCTGTGAAAAATATACAAAGATAAACTCAAGATGGATTATAAACCTAAATGTAAGACCAGAAACTATAGAACTCCTAGAGGAAAACATAGGCATAAAACTCATCAACATAAATCACAGCAAGATCCTCTATGATCTACCTTCTATAATATTGGAAATGAAAACAAAAATAAACAAATGGAACCTAATTAAATTTAAAAGCTTTTGCACAGTGAAGGAAGCTATAAACAAAGTGAAAAAAACAACCCTCAGAATGGGAGAATATAATAGCAAATGAAACAACTGACAAAAGATTAATCTCCAAAATGTACAACAAACTCATTCAGCTCAATACCAGAGAAACAACCCAGTCAAAAAGTGAGAAGAAGACATAAACAGAACTTTCTTCAAAGAAGAGATATACATGGTTAACAAACACATTAAAAATGCTCAACATTGCTCATTAGTAGAGAAATGCAAATCAAAATTACAGTGAGGTATCACCTCATACCAATCTGAATGGCCACCATAAAAATCCACAAACAGTAAATGCTAGAAAGGGTATGCAGAAAAGGGAAACTTCTTGCACTGTTGGTGGGAATGGAAACTGATACAGCCATTGTGGAGAAAAGTATGGAGATTCTTTAAAAAAAAAAAAAAAACTAGGAATAAAACTATTATATGACCCAACAATCCCACTGCGGGGCATATTCCCTGAGGAAAGCATAATTGAAAAGTGTACCTCATTTTTCATTGCAGCACTATTTACTATAACTAGGACATGGAAGCAACCTAGATGTCCACTGACAGATGAATGGATAAAGAAACAGTGGTACATATACACAATGGAATATTATTCAGCCATAAAAAGATCACATTTGACTCAATTCTAAGGTAGATAAACCTAGAGGCTATTATACCGGGTGAAGTAAGTCAGAAAGAGAAAGATAAATATCATATATCACATATTTATACATATATGTGGAATCTAGAAGAATGGTACTAATGAACCTATGCAGGGCAGCAACAGAGATGCATACATAGAAAACAGGCTTGCGGACACAGAGGAGAAAGGAGAGGGTGAGTTACATTACCATGAGAGCTAGTGGAAATTTACTGCATGACTCAGGGAGCTCAACTTTGGTGCTCTGTGATAACCTAGAGGGCTGAGATGGAGTGGGAGGTGGAAGAGAGGCTCAGGAGGAAAAGACTATACGTATGCCTAGGGCTTATTCATGTTGATATATGGAAGAGCCAACACAATATTGTAAAGCAACCATCCTTCAATCAAAAATAATTTTTAAGCTGTGGTACATGTGCACAATGGAATATTATTCAGCCATAAAAAGACCACAGCATTCCAAGAGCATGCTGGTGGAAGAAAATAGTTTTTATTTTTAATTGGAATTTTTCCAAGAGATTGCATGGGAAATGACACATTTCTATACAAAGTGGGGGAAAGCCCTCCCATAAATTTTCTGTCATTCAAAGACAGAGACACAAGGAGTAGCCAAAGTCAGATGGAAGGTATTGCTGTATCAAGGAGATGTACAAAACTTGAGAAGTAATCATTATCATCTCACATTTTCAGAATGTTTGGAGTGAAGTAGTCTTAGTATTGTCTTACAGTCGATGAAGACTCCAATTGAGCAACTGAAGACTTATTTCAGTGACTGAGAATGTCAGCTACTTTAATGGCTCAAATATTAAGAAAAAACACTTCACATCAAGGACATGATACATAGGATGGGCCTGATTACTGGTCTACCAGGTTTTTATTTTGTGGGTGATATACACAGATCATAATCTGAGGTAGAATCACTTAACCTCATCTGAAAATTGCATATTTTTTTTCCTCAAGTGTGTGCTAATTTGCTTCACTCATGCCCTACTCTTTGTGACCCCATGAACTGTAACCTGCCAGGCTTTTATGTCCCTGGGATTCTCCTGACAAAAATACTGGAGTAAGCTATTTTTCTCAAGTATCCTTCCTTGAAACTTTTTTTCTTCAAGATCAGTAATACTCCATCATTAGTGAAATTATTTATTTTCTACTGTGTTTTCTAGGAACTGGGTGGAGGGAGGTGCAAAGGAAGAAAGGGAGGGCCATTTAGGGACAATATGCTTCTTCACCAAAATGAAGGAGCTCTCTGAAAATGGAGGGGAATGTACCTACTTTGCTAGTGGATATAATGCTGACACTGATACAAGGATAGAAGGTGCAGAGCATGAGTGGTAAATTATTGTTTTACTTAATATTTTAATATTGATTGATTCAGTCTAAGCCACATTATTTCCCTCAGCACAAAAATGAGTTGCCAGTTACATATTGCCATTTGTGGGATTATTTCAACCCACAAAATAACTATTATAAAACAGAACATAGACTGCCTTTAGAAAAGTAGTGAGTAAAATAGCTAAGGCCTTTGGCCTATAAATATAAGGTGCTATGGATTGAATGAGATGTTCATACCATATCAAATGCAGTCACATATCAGGGAACTGAAAAGTCCTCTCAAAATTGGGGTAGGAGATTTATAAGGGAAAACTTCATAGAAATTATAACATTTAACATTTGAGATATGTCTAAAGGGGTAGGGGAATTTGAACATTTGGTAATAAGGAGAAGATTCAATGTAAAAAAGTAACATGGAAATTTGTGATGCTTAATTAGAAATACTCAAATCTGGGCTCATCCAAGAATGACAGATCCATAATATGTGGGGCTTGATATAGACACATATGTTTTCAAAAACTCCACAATTAAATTTAAGATAAATCCAGTGTTAGTAATTATGACTCAAAAAGAGATATGACAGTATTTGAAGACTGATGCTAGGAAAAGTGAACCAATTTGTCTGAATGATGTTTGCATGGTAAGTCGAGTGCCTTAGGCTACCTCAAAATGTCCTACTTAATTATATATACACAGGTTACTTGAAAGTCTGGCTCCTGATTGCCATTGAAGGCATTTATTGGGATGAACAGTGGTCTGGGGAGAAATGTAGGATGACTTGCCAGGGTAAGGCATGTGAGGTAGAGAGAGGAGACTGAAGCTCACCTTTATAAATGACGGGTTGTGACCCATGGATATTTAAGATTAAACGGTGACAGCAGGAGAAATGGAACAATTATTTGAATGTTTGAACATAGATATAATAGGACCTAACTAATGTTTTGGAGAAGGCAATGGCACCCCACTCCAGTACTCTTGTCTAGAAAATCCCATGGGCAGAGGAGCCTGGTAGGCTGCAGTCCATGGGGTCGCTAAGAGTCAGACATGAATGAGCAACTTCACTTTCACTTTTCACTTTCATGCATTGGAGGAGGAAATGGCAACCCACTCCACTGTTCTTGCCGGGAGAATCCCAGGGACAGAAGAGCCTGGTGGGCTGCCGTCTCTGGGGTCGCACAGAGTCGGACACGACTGATGTGCCTTAGCAGCAACTAATGTTTAGATTTAGAGGATAACAATAATAAAAGGAAAAGCCAGACATCCTGTCAAGGAGAAAACATAATAATACACATGTGTGCTCAGTAGTGTCCAACTATTTGCGGCCCCAAAGACTAGCCTGCCAGGCTCCTCTGTCAATGGGATTTCCCAATCAAGAACTCTGGAGTGGGTTGCTGTTTACTTCTCCAGGGGATCTTTCCAACCAAGGGATCGAACCCATGTCTCTTGTGTCTCGGGTATTGGCAGGTGGATTCTTTTACCATTGAGCCATTTAAGAAGTCCCAGACTGTAATAATATTGGAGAAAGCAATCATATGAGTGGAAAGGTGAGAAATTCAGTTTTGCCATAGTGTTAAAAAAAATCTCAGAGTTGTTGGTTACCTGATTATTGTTTCTGAAGAAATTAAACATTGCTTTATATCCATAATTTATTAATTATATCAATAATTATTTTCACATTTATGATATGTCTTCTCTACTATATCAGTTTTTCTAACACACGTAGGTAATTGGAATAAGCAATATACATAATGGATAGTTGGCTTGCAAATGGATAAAAGTTAAGCAAATTGCCAGAGTTGAAACTTTGACTAGGAAAATTGACTTAAAATTTTTCTCTGTAGACATTCATAAACCAAAAAGTACCCAGAAGTCTGTGTTTTGTTTTTCAGTTTTCCAGATGGATTCCAGACATTGGAGAAACCGTGATTGAAAAACATGTGCCCAAACTAAATAAGGTCTAGCAAAAAAAAAAGAATAAATAGATTTATCAATTTACAGACAGAAATGTAAGGAATGATAAACAAGATTTGAGTATTTTTATTTAACAGTGAAAAATGATGTATTCTGCACTTTGTCTGTTGGCAGATATATCTATAAATTGAAACATCCAATTGAAAATAATATTAAGAATCAGTTATTTCTTTACCGTTTGATTCATATTTTTTAATGGCATGACTGATGCTAGTCCACCTTTCATTCAGATTACTGGTCGGTCCATCCCATCTTCATACGTGCGTGCCTGGTTGCTCAGTCATGTCCGACTTCTTGCTACCCAATGGACTGGAGCCAACCAGGTCCCTCCATCCATGGGGATTCTCCAGGCAAGAATACTGGAGTGGCTTGCCATGCCTTCCTCCAGGGGTTCTTCCTAGCCCAAGGATCAAACCCAGGTTTCCTGCATTGCAGGTGGATTCTTTAGCATCTGAGCCAAGAGGGCAGCCCATTTCATCTTCATGCCCTCCACTAATTTTTACAACTTTCTAGAAACTAGTAGAGCTCAGAAATTACATTAGGTTGTATTTAGCTTTATGGAAGATATTTTCAAAATTTGTGTTTTTTACATAATGGGTTCTTTCCAACAGATAGTTGACTCTTTATGTGAATGGAAATCAGTAATATTATGTTTTATTCACTTCTATATTTTCATTGCTTTTTTTCCCAAATATTTTTCTTGACAGTATTCTACTACTAAATGTTTATGCCATGAATCTCTAAGTGTATTTTTTCTTCTCCATTTCAATTCTCCAACACTGTATACAGAAAAGTATCCTAAGATTTATCTTCCAGAGCATTAATTTATTACATAATTAGATGGTTGTTTATTCTTGATTTTTTTCTTTTCTTCTATTAATTTTCTTCTGAAGACATACACTCTTTGATGGTTCTTAATTATGAATGAACATCCAGGCTGGTCACTATCATAAATGCTATATTTTTTTTTCTTTTATTTTCCCATTGGTGCAGGTCTATTAACTCTTAAGTGGACAGAAACATGAAGCCACAGAATCATTTTAGGGGTGAAAGTGAGGAGTAGCAATGTGGGTAGATATCCATTGTTGGGACAGAAGTAGAGCAATATTTTATTCTGGGCATGAATTGCTTTAGATTTTCATTCCAAGTTGGATAATTCAATTTTATCTCTCAGCCATTTTGAAGCGTTCATCATTACCTTATGTTTTCCTTTGCTTATCTTTCACGTCCCTTCATCCATATTAGGTTCTCCCCAGAGATGATCTTTCTATTATTATCATTTACTACTACTACTGCTGCTGCTGCTGCTAGTGTTATTATTATTAATTCAATGGGAAAATTACCCAAGGGTAAATGTTTCTGGTAGCCTCTGCTTATGTTAGGGAAGGGCCAGTGCATCAACAGGTTCAGAGACAGATCTTTGATAATGATGACTTTCCCTGAATCCACTTCTACATTTCATATCATCTCACTCTGAGATTTCAGCTGCTCTGGGGAATAGTGTTACTGCTGCAAGAGTAAACTGATTGTGTTCTGAGTTTTATCTATATATTTAAATGAATATTTATTTAATCTATGTGTTTCAACATGAAGAATCTTGCACTATATATGGGCTTCAATTGTGGCTAAGCTGGTAAGGAATCCGCCTGCAATGCAGGAGACCTGGATTAGATACCAGAGTTGGGAAGATACCTTGGAGAAGGGAAAGGCTTCACTTCAATATTCTAGTGTGGACAATTCCATGGGCAGTGTACTATATATTTCTATTCCTTCTATTATCTTACATAGTCTATATAAAAGGTATAAATAGAACTATACAGTTACCTTTTAATTGAATTATCTTGAAATATACCCTGGGTATTATTACATGTCAATATCTAAAAATATTTATGGTATTTTACTGAATGTAGTACTGTGTGATTTATTTGCATAAAACAGAAATCAGCTTGCAATATTTTAAATAAAAAGGAGTACATTTTTAATACTTAAATAGAGCAAAATTAGGTGTCTTTCTTTCATGTCTAGCACTCTTCCTTTGAGTAAATGACCAAATTCCTGCCATGACTGGTGAAAGAAAAGCAGTGCCAGGTAAACAGAAAAATTGTTAAGCACTTCAACAATATTCTTTCAAAATGTTTAGAAATAACAAATTATATGAATACTCTATTAAGGAGCACTTAGTTGTGTTTCTTTCCCTAAAAATAGTCACTGGTTTAAACAATGTTTCAAATAAAGATACATAAATATATCTTTGTATGTGCATCCAACTTTTCCTTTGGAAAATTCCTCAAATTGAAATTGTTAAAAAAAAAAAAGTGCATCGATAAATTAAAAATTTAATTATTGACTGGTTCTACTGGAAAATATCATAAGGGTGGTGTCATCTGCATATCTGAGGTTATTGATGTTTCTCCCAACAATCTTGATTCCAGCTTGTGCTTCCTCCAGCCCAGCGTTTCTCATGATGTGCTCTGCATAGAAGTTAAATAAGCAGGGTGACAATACACAGCCTTGAAGTACTCCTTTTCCTATTTGGAACCAGTCTGTTGTTCCATGTCCAGTTCTAACTGTTGCTTCCTGACCTGCATATAGGTTTCTCAAGAGGCAAGTCAGATGCTCTGGTATTCCCATCTCTTTCAGAATTTTCCACAGTTTATTGTGATCCACACAGTCAAAGGCTTTGGCATAGTCAATCAAGCAGAAATAGATGTTTTTCTGGAACTCTGTTGCTTTTTCCATGATCCAGCAGATGTTGGCAATTTGATCTCTGGTTCCTCTGCCTTTTCTAAAACCAGCTTGAACATCTGGAAGTTCACGGTTCATGTATTGCTGAAGCCTGGCTTGGAAACTTTTGAGCAGTACTTTACTAGCGTGTGAGATAAGTGCAATTGTGCGGTAGTTTGAGCATTATTTGGCATTGCCTTTCTTTGGGATTGGAATGAAAACTGACCTTTTCCAGTCCTGTGGCCACTGCTGAGTTTTCCAAATTTGCTGGCATATTGAGTGCAGCACTTTCATAGCATCATCTTTCAGGATTTGAAAGAGCTCACCTGGAATTCCATCACCTCCACTAGCTTTGTTCGTAGTGACGCTTTATAAGGCCCACTTGACTTCACATTCCAGGATGTCTGGCTCTAGGTGAGTGATCACATCATCATGATTATCTGGGTCATGGAGATCTTTTTTGTACAGTATTTGCCAGAATACACAGAATACACCCTTATGGCAGAAAGTGAAGAGGAACTAAAAAGCCTCTTGATGAAAGTGAAAGAGGAGAGTGGAAAAAGTTGGCTTAAAGCTCAACATTCAGAAAATGAAGATCATGGCATCTTGTCCCATCACTTCATGGGAAATAGGGAAATACTAGAAACAATGTCAGACTTTATTTTGGGGGGCTCCAAAATCACAGCAGATGGCAACTGCAGCCATGAAATTAACAGATGCTTACTTCTTTGAAGGAAAGTTATGACCAACCAGATAGCATATTCAAAAGCAGAGCTATTACTTTGCCAACAAAGGTCCACTTAGTCAAGGCTATGGTTTTTCCAGTGATCAGATATGAATGTGAGAGTTGGACTCTGAAGAAGGCTCAGCATCAAAGAATTGATGATTTTGAACTGTGGTCCTGGAGAAGACTCTTGAGAGTCCCTTGGACTGCAAGGAGATCCAACCAGTCCATCCTAAAGGAGACCAGCCCTGGGTGTTAATTGGAAGGACTGATGCTGAGGCTGAAACTCTAATACTTTGGCCACATCATGCAAAGTATTGACTCACTGGAAAAGACTCTGATGCTGGGAGGGGTTGGGGGCAGGAGGAAAAGGGGACGACAGAGGATGAGATGGCTGGATGGCCTCTCCAACTTGATACACATGAGTTTGAGTGAACTCTGGAAGTTGGTGATGGACAGGGAGGCCTGGCGTGCTGCGATTTATGAGGTCGCAGAGTCGGACGCGACTGAACGATTGAACTGAACTGGAAAATGAAAATAATTTATTCCATTATTAACATCAATCTCACACACTAGCAAAGTAACGCTCAAAATTCTCCAAGCCAGGCTTCAACAGTGTGTGAACCGTGAATTTTCAGATGTTCAAGTTGGATTTAGAAAAAGCAGAGGAATCAGAGATCCAATTAACATTTGTTGGATCATCAAAAAGGCCAGAAAGTTACAGAAAAACACCTGCTTCTGCTTTACTCACTATGCCAAAGCCTTTGATTGTGTGGATCGTGACAAACTGTGGAACATTCCTAAAAGAGGTGGGAATACCAGATCACCTGACCTGCCTCCTGAGAAATCTGTATGCAGGTCAGAAAGCAACAGTCAGAACTGGACATGGAACAATAGACTGGTTCCAAATAGGGAAAGGAATACATCAAGGCTGTATATTGTCACCTTGCTTATTTAACTTACATGCAGAGTACATCATGTGATTGCCAAGCTGGATAAAGCACAAGCTGGAGTCAAGACTGCCAGGAGAAATATCAATAATCTCAGATATGTAGATGATACCACCCTTATGGAAGAAAGCAAAGAGGAACTGAAGAGCCTCTTGATGAGAGTGAAAGAGGGGAGTGAAAAAGTTGGCTTAAAACTCAACATTCAAAAAACTAAAATCAGGACATCTGGTCCCATGACTTCATGACTAATAGATGGTAAACAATGGAAACAGTGACAGACTTTATTTTCTTGGGCTCCAAAATCACTGCAGATGGTGACAATAGCCATGAAATTAAAAGACACTTACTCCTTGGAAGAAGAGCTGTCACCAACATCGACAGCATATTAAAAAACAAAGACATTACTTTGCCAACAAAGATCCGTCTAGTCAAAGCCATGGTTTTTCCAGTAGTCATGTATGGATGTGAGAGTTGGATTATAAAGAAAGCTGAGTGCCAAAAAATCGATGCTTTTGAACTGTGGTGTTGGAGAAGACTCTTGAGAGTCCCTTGAACTGCAAGGACATCCAACCAGTCCACCGTAAAGGAGATCAGTCCTGGGTATTCATTGGAAGGACTGATGCTGAAGCTGAAGCTCCAATACTTTTGTCACCTGATGCGAAGAACTGACTCATTGGTAAAGACCCTGATGCTGGGAAAGGAAGGTGGGAGGAGAAGGGGATGACAGAGGATGAGACAGTTAGATGGCATCACCAACTCAATGGACATGAGTTTGAGCAAGCTCCGGGGGTTGGTGATGGACAGGGAGGCCTAGCATGCTGTAGTCCATGGGATTGCAAAGAGTCTAGTCTTTGCGCAAAGTGTTGCAAAGACACTACTAAGCAAATGAACTGAGCATTAATCTTGGGTACAACTTATTCTTCACTCTTAACAACAGAAAATTCCCCCTTTTAAAGATCCTCTTGATCTCATTGTTGAAAAGCAATTCATTACATGAAATCCTTGGGATATTCACAATGTTGATGAACTATAAGAATATCTTTAATATTTCTCTCCTTTCCTCTGCAATTTACTGCTTCATGGGTATTACTCATTGGATTATTTTCACTTTAATTAATAATATATAAATGTATTTTGTATGTTAAAGATACTAAGCATTTGTTTGTATACCTTACAAAATCTTTCCCATTCTTAAGTTTTGCCTTTGATTTGATTTGATATGCTTTAAAAGCAGAAAGCTTTTTTTTTTTTTTATAATGGAGCATAGTTGATTAACAATGTTGTATTAGTTCAGGTTACAGCAAAGTGATTCAGCTGTATATACACATCTATCTATTATTTTTTCAAATTTATTCCCATTTAGGTTATTACAGAATATTTAGGAGAGTTCCCTGTGCTAAACAGTAGGCCTTTTTTGGGTATTTATTTTCAATATTGCAGTGTGTACGTGTCCATCCCAAACTCCCAATCTTTTCCTCCCCCTCACCCTTCCGCTTGACAACCATAAACTCATTTTCTGTCTACGAGTCTGTTTCTGTTTTGTAATGAAGTTCATTTGCACAATTTTCTTTTTTAGAGTCTGCATATAAATGATATTATGTGATATTTGTCTTTCTCTGTCTGATTTGCTTCTCTTAGTGTGATTATTTTCAAGCCCATCAATGTTGCTGCAAATGGCATTATTTCATTCTTTTTTCCCCTCTCTCTTCACTATTCTTCTACATTTTGGGCTATTTCTCACTCAGATTTCTTTTCAGATTTAATGCAGATCACTTTTTCATGCAACCTTCATGCAGTAAGTCTGGAAATCCTGTTGACCTTGACATCACTTGTTGCCATCACTGATCATCTCACTATGACCACCCTATTCAAACCACTATCATCCTCACCTGGAGATTTCCATTAGCTCTCTGACTGGACCTACAAGCAGAAGTTTTAAAGATTTAAATCTGTTGAACTGCAATTCCTCTTCAGTTTGGTCTTTGATATCACATTAGGCAAAGCTTACTAGTTTGCATATGGTTTCAGTTTTTATGTTTAGATCTTTAGTCCTCTTGAAATTTACTTTTTGTAAAAGTTGTGAAACAGGGCTAGAATTTCCTGCTGTTTCATTCCAAGTGTACAGCTAATTTTCACCACCTCATTTATTGAACAATCCATGTTCTCTTCATTTTTGAAATGCCACTTGAATAATTCATTTATTCAGATCTATGGAGTTGTGCTTTTCTGAATCCTTAATTGAATTATTTTGAGCTATTATTCATTTGTGTCTCAATGCCACATTGTGTTCAGTATTTCCATTGGATCTGGTAAGAATTGTACCCCACTAGCAGACACAATTTTAATAAATATTTGAAACCCATCTCTATACAAGCCATTATGATAAGGAGTAAATTTTACATGGCTACTGTGTATTAAGAATTGTGTACATTTCACAAAGTTTTTCCCTGTTAGATTTTACACATGTATGGTGGACTATCATATCTTTATACTACATTTAAGAATAACATAACAGTTTCTCTTTAATAATTTTATAGACCCTTCTACAGGTTTTAAAAGATTCTTTCAATAAGAGAGTCCTTCTTGTTAAAAGCAAAGTATCACTTATTGCTTTTTTTCCTTAGCTAATACCTAATGACCTAAGAGTAAAATAAGCTGTCTTTTGTAAGCAACAAGATCAGCCACTAGAGGAAGTAAGTGCTTTGCAGTTCTGGGCAGCAACACAGTAACTGATTTATGAAAGAAAGTCACTGTCAAGATTCCTTTCTGCCTTGAAGAATGTCCAGAAGCTCTAGAAAATAGAATCTGAACCATAATTTGGTAGGAAAGTAAGTGTATATAAGCACATGTTTTAAAATAACTACATTTGACTCAAGGCAGTTATTAGAAAGTCCCTCGTGGTATAGGAAAGGAACAAACATCTTGTCCTCTTGACAAGATCACACATATTCAATTATTTAACTCATAAAAAGCATTCAAAACTCTCTATTTTCCTATCAATAAAATGTAATGTTTTTAATTGGATTTTTCTACCAGATGACTATAATTACTAAGAAGAGAAAAACAAAACTCAAAGTAATTTGCTTAAATGAAAGTTAGAAGTAGTTGATTTGCAAGAGAATGAACAGTGGGATCACAGCCTCACTACTCAGAAAACATTGTTAACCAAGGAAGCATAAAAACAACCAATGTCCTTCTGATATTCAATCTGGATGTGCAGCATCTACAGCAAATAACATTAAAAAAAAGAAAGGAAGAATAGATAGAAAGGGAAGGGAAAGGAAACAAACCTACCAAATCTCAAACCTGAGAAATTACCATTAACTTAACAACACAGTACTGAAGAATTTGGTAGTAAAAAATTTTATATTTCCTTAAAAGAAGGTCTTCTAGAGCATTTCTTCAAATTCAAAAGCTAAAAAAAAAAAAATTGAGAAGGAAGCAATTATATTATCTTAAAAGAGTTGACACCTGTCTGGTAAATGACAATCAGTCTTTTGACCAAACACAATGAAAACTGGTGACTTTTTACATTTTCTTCTTGGGAGCTCTACAAGAGACTGCAAGGGAATCTGGGATGAGAAATACTTAGGTGTCCTGGGTGCCAGAGGCCCCTTATGCCTATTAAAATATATGACAATTAAAATGGAATTGTATGAAAAACTAACAATGAGGAAAATGACTTTCACTACAAAAGTCACATAAATATGTTGCCAGGAATTGAAGTACTAAGTTTATTTATCTAAGGCTTCCCTGGTGGATCAGATGGTAAAGAATTCACCTGCAATGCAGGAGACCTAGGTCCAAACTCTGGGTCAGGAAGATCATCTGGGAGAAGGCAATGGCTATACACTCCACTATTTTTGCCTGGAGAATTCCCTGCACAGAGGAACCACACGGGCTACAGCCCACAGAGAGTTAGACATGACTGAGTGACAACACTCACTTATTATATACTTACCTGAAAGCATTTAAATATGGATCAGGACATACAGACTTTGGACTGCTGCAAACTAAGAGGAACTGAAGAAATACATGCTTCTCATGTGTGTTTGTCTTTATTTACAAAATGAGAATTATACTACAAGCTAAATAATTATTTATTAAATGATAATTGCATACAATCTTTAGTGGGCTGTCATGAGTAATGTAAATTGTGTTTATTCATTAACAAAAACTTATTTAGTGACATTTAGAGTCTCCTACATGCCAGCCATGATGTTGATTATTTGACTTCTGGTCCAAGAATATTCAAGCTTTATTTGTCCACATATTTATTATGACTATATGGTATACTGGATACTGCAATTGTTCTCTGCCCGTGGAGACACTTTTCCTAATTACTAGGTATTGAGCAAGTGATTTTTTTTTTTGCCTGACATGATCCTCCCCCCTTCAATCACTTTGATTGATTGGTAACTCATTTATTCTTTGGGTTAAAATTTCAGTATCTCTTCTAAGAAAATGTCCCTTATGTAGCAAACTTAGTTGAAATTCCCCTTATGATAGCACCCTCATGTCCGAATCATGGCATATGATATTATGATGGCCTGTGTAATCTTTTACAGCTTCCCAGTAGATTGTAAATTTCAAGAGAGCATCATTCAGTCAAAAATGTTTATTGAGCATATTAAAAGTTCCAGTTACCAGCCTAGCTGCTGGGAATATAAAAATAGAAATATAGTAATTAAATTAAAGCATATATTTATCCTGTTTAATAGAGCATAAAAGACTAATGCAGTATCTCTCCCATTGTATAAATGAGTCACAGGCAACAGCATCTCCTAGAGTAGTTAATAAAAAGACACCTTTCTGGATGACTCCCCAAGATTATCCCAAGCTTGTAGGTCAGATTATCTGATAGTATATCTCAGAAATCTACATCTTTGTAAAGTGCCCCAAATGGTCATTATGCATGCTGAGGCTAGAAAACCCTTGGACAACTTTCCCTTGGATAGTAAAGAGATCAAACCAGTCAAATCTAAAGGAAATCAACCCTGAATATTCATTGGAAGGACTGATGCTGAAGCTGAAGCTCCAATACTTTGGCCACCTGATGTGAAGAGCTGACTCAGAAAAGACCCTGATGTTGGAAAAGATCGAAGACTAAAGGAGAAGGAAGTGGCAGAGGATGCGATGGTTAGATAGAATCACTGACTCAATGGACATGAATTTGAGCAAACTCTGGGAGACAGTGAAGGACAAGGAAGCCTGGCATGCTGCAGTCCATGGGGTTGCAAAGAGTTGGACAAAACTTAGCACCTGAAGTGCGGGAGACTGCCCGTACTGGGTTAAGTCTTGGGAGCTGCTTGGCATGTTTGCTAAGCCCTAAGGCCTGTTCCTTAAGCGCCCTGACCCGCCTCTCCTAAGAATGTCATTATGACCTTATGGCTCCAGGGAGTGTAACATCTGCCATTCTTCTAAAACAAGTATTGTTTACCGGTATACAATGAAGAGGGTCTGGTGATCCTATTGATTGTTTTAAAGACTACTTGAGGAATGTCATATGTCACGTAGGCTGCACTATATATACAGCTACTAAAATAAAGGAGGTCATCAGCCATTTTGGTCTGATCCTCTCAACCCCATCTTTCTGTCTCAGTCTCTTTCTTTTCTCAGCGATCGAGCTCCGTTTCCCGTGTCTCCCGGGTAGGGGAAAAACCTTGCAGTGCTGGCCGCGGCACTGAAGAGCAAAAACGGAGAGATCATGTTCTATTTCATATACTCTTGTATCCTCAGCATGGAGTAGAGTACCTGACACAAAGTGGGCTCTTGTTAATTGTGTTAGGTGAATAAATGAGTTGCTGACAGCCTTAAGTATCACTAGTTTATATAACCCACACGCCGCAGAGAGCACATCACATTTTAAAGATGCACATAGAAGGATGTGACTAACTCTTTAGGAAGGTCAGATGACTTTCCTAGCAATATGTGATTTATACTATGAAGGGCAAGAAGTCTGGGAGACAGAAAGATCAGAGAAATAGTATTCCCAACAGAAAGGAGATAAGAGCTAAGGCAAGAGGATAAAGAGCTTGGGGTGTTCAGGAAATGTTGTGTCTGTGTGTGTTGAGTGACACATGTGGACACAAGAAAAGATGAGTGAAAACCCTACTAGGCATCTGGCCTCTACTGTATGAATAGTAAGACACTGAATTCAACAAATATGTTCCTAGACAAATGAACCTTGGCGATACTGTTGAGAATAGATTGTCTACTAGGAAGGCTATAAGAAAAAGTGTGAAGATAAATGGTCATCAGTTATATAAGACGGGGGGGGTGTCATAGAAGGGACAAGAAGGACAGCATTGAGAGATATTTATGAAATAGAATCTATCAGATGTGATTACTGTTGTGGTGATACAGCAAGTGTAATTGATGTCAATATTTATGAAAAAATACTGATAATTGCTACAATAAAGTTGGAAATTTTAAGAAATTCCTTATGACTAACATTTAAATAAGAAAGAGTTCAATAGTTAAAGTTGAATAAATTTTCCAGTTTTTTTGGCTCTAATACATTTTTTTGCTCACATTACTAGTAACTTACTGAATTGGATACAACACAGTTATCAATATAAGTACAATGTCCCCCTAAAGTTTTACTTCATTTTTTCTACAATTCTATTGTGTGAATATTGCTGATTTCAGACTTCCCTGGTGGCTCAGAAGGTAAAGCATCTGCTTACAATGTTGGAGACCCGGGTTCAATCCCTGGGTCGGGAAGATCCCCTGGAGAAGGAAATGGCAACCCACTCCAGTACTCTTGCCTGGAAAATCCCATGGAGGGAGGATCCTGGTAGGCTCATTGACTAACCATTTCATTGAAATGGTATGTTAAAAGACCAGCATCCTGATCTCAACTAATAGCTTTAAAAACAGAATTAAATATAGACCTTTAAGAAAATTTCTTCTTTTTTTAAAAAATCTTCTAAAAATTGCCCTTGTAAGCTACATGACTACCTTGATAAAATATTGTTACAGAGGATGAAAAGTCAGAAATGTTCAGGTGAAATTTTACCTCTGGTTTCTCTGGATGGAATAGATTGTCTAAATAATGTTCTTTTATTGTCCTCTTTGGGAGACAGAATTTATGTATTCTTGACTAGGAAAGAAGTCATAATCATATTTAACCACCAACAAAAATGAAAGCCCAATTATTGTCACCACCCCTTTCTGTTGCTTTGGCAAAGGTGTTTGTTTATTTCACTTTGGAATGCAGAAGGTGATGAGGGCAAACAAGAGGATAAACCACTTTAAGATCAAGTCAAAGAGACAAGTTTAGCTTTTACTTTCCTTGACATTTCATCAAGAAAAATTGAAAGTCTCGCTTGCAATGATTTTCTTTCAGTTCTTCATTATGAAAAAGCAGTTTTAAATTATGGCTTTCAAATCTCAAGGAAGAAAAAAAAAAAAACAAAACTACTGGCTCTACAGTCTAGCCTAATACTGAAGAAAAACCCGAGTTCTAAAGAGAAATGTGGATTGAGAGTGCTCTCTTTCTCTCTCTTTATAATGCACATACACATATATGCATATCTTAAATAGCCGGGGTCCAGCCCTGGTGGATCCAGGGTGATTCGAAGGTGGGGGGATGGCGTTGGCGTCTTTGGAAAAATACATATTTAATTACAGATATAGAGAGAGATTAGAAACAGATAGTGTAGTAGGAGAATTAGTGGAGAAAAGAGGCTGAATTCAGCCAGAGAAACGGGAGCAAGAAAGAAGCGACATGGTGGAATCAGTCTTTCCTGAAACTGATCCGATTTCTTTATTTTTGGGTTTGCTTATATACCTTTTGTTACACATAGGGATGAATACAGAGTCATGCGGGGGTCAGCAGTCCTGACCTTTATCAAAATCAGGTGCTTCACATAAATGTATAACGAAAAAAGGTCTTATCATCTTCTGGCCATGAGTGAGACCTGCTGACATTCTATGGTCCTTTCTTTCTGATAACCAAAAACCTTATTTCTTAAACCAGACACCACCCTCCAGATAAAGTTGCATTCCTATAGGGTGAGGGTGTAGTGAGTTATAATCAAGAAAGGAATTTATTCAACCCAAGGTTAACAGGATTAATCTTAAAGGTTAATACTTATTTCTCCTATATGTTTAAAGGTTAATACTTATTTCTCCTATATGTTAGTTATATTCATTATACGGACAGGGAATATGGAGATTTAGCAGCAAATATCTGCCCAACAAATGAAAATCCTTTTACCAATGTTCCCCTTAAAATCTATTTAGTCTTAAGATAGCGGTAAAGTTACATTTTTACATAACAAAGACACAGTGATTTATAACAAAGCACAGCATCTATTCCAAAAGAGAAAATCCATTAACTCAAAAAGTCTAGTATTGCTAACATCAAAAACTACTATACTTCCTTTTCTATATTCCAAATACATTGAATATATTCCCAGGTGCCTAAGGATATGGAGGCCTGGCGGCAATCATTGATTCAATGATAAGAAAAGCCCTATGCTAATTAAGACTCTCAAAATACTCCAAAACTCTCTGTGCTGTTTATGGTTGCAGCAGAAAGGTTTGACCTGAGACATCCTTGTCCCATCCAAAGCAGGGAATTAGCAGCAATCATTGACACAACAAATGAAAAACCCTTCACCGATATAATTCCTAACCAACCCATTATACTGATAATTTCTAACTCCCAAAAGAATTTGCCTTTAGTAAGTCTAAAACATCTCATGCCTCTCAGATTGGGAGGCTGTAAACAATTACATGTGGCCGGACCAACCTATACAGGCGGGCTAGATAACCTTCAGAGGAGTCCGTAAGCTGAAACACTCTTGTCACGCCCAGGAATTTGTATTGCCTTGGAGCTGCACGTTTACTCCTCTGAGAGAAACGGTTATGGGGGAGAGCCCCCCGTAAAGTCAGAGGTGTAGGCGAGAGCATAAAACAGACTCTGGTTTTGGGGTAGATGCTCAGGAACAGGGGGTTTCCTGAGGCTTGATCACACCTTTGCGTATGCCAAGCCTCCTTCCTCATGACCTTTGCCATGGGCAGAGTTCCTCACGCTGGCCCCCAACATTAAATGTTAATGAAATTGCCCTAAAACACTGAGTGAAATTGGAGACATTTGACTTAGTGGAATGACTTCAGTGACTTCAGAACAGAGACTGAAAAGAAGATAAGAAAGCATAATATTAATTGTTCTTCTATCATCTCTACCAGGGCTGTGAAGTTTCATAGTGACGCGCTGAAAGAAAGACTGTTCTCTCTTGCTTTAGATAACTGGTGCTTAGAACTGAAACACCCAAAGCACGTGGAATTAAAATTGTTTAAAATACACAATAAAGATATTCAGACCTCTTATATACTCTGTCCTTCTCTTATCTGAACATACAGTTTGAAATAAATATTTTCAACTGTGATATAAAGATGTGCCATGTTAGTAGTTAAGAATTTTAAATTCAGTTTTCTTCATTGGATGAAGACAAAATGAGGTATAAGAAAATGAATTAGGTAAAAGTTTTCTTTCTTTTCAAAGAATATGTAAAGTGAAATAAAAATATGCTTGCCTACACACTTTTTCTCTTCCACTCCTTTTAACTTTCCCAGTGGTTTTTTTCCACCACTATTAAAGACCATTCATTTGGAATTTAGTTAAGATTGCCTAGTGTTCTGATAAATGGAGCAATATTGGAAATCCTAATTTATATAAACAGCTATTAAGTAATTTAAGAGAAGCTTCCTAACGTTAATTAGAAACACTTTGTGTTCACGGCATAAGATCCATTCTCCTTGCTTCGGTACTGCATCAGATCCTCTTAGCCTTGCTTGTGTACAGGGACCTTTGTCACATGGTACCCCGGCCACCATTGACCCATGACTTCCTTCCTTTCTTCCCATCTTCATAGAGACACATGTCACAGTGAGCTGCCCCTGCCTGTACTGTATGTATCTCTATTCATTATCTACCACAAAGTTTCCCTGGTACAGGTAAAGTTTTTATATGTGTATGGTATGAGATGGCTTCCCAGGTGACTCAGTAGTAAAGAATCTGCCTGACAATGGAGAAGATGCAGGAGACCTGGGTTCCATCCCTGGGTCTGGAAAATCCCCTGGAGAAAGGAACGGCAACCCACTCCAGTATCCTTATCTCTGAAATCCCACGGACAGAGGAGCCTGGAGAGCTATAGTCCACGGGGTCACAAAGAGTCAGACACGATGGAATATACACTCACACAAGGTATGAGATACCCTGGAACATTTAAGATCCTACACAGGAGCAGTCCAGGTGTACCCTATTAAAGCTACCCTATTAAAACACCATAGCGTATAACTTTCACAAATGACACTCTCTACTAACAGAGGAATACTTTCCCTTTGTCTTTCAATGATGCCTTGTGCTCTACTCTCTTAGAAAATGGTGCTGGGAAACCAAGTATTTTGATGTTGGTCTGATCACAAATGGTACCCAGATCAGAACAAGTCTTTTTATTCACTTGCCCTCCTTCCCTGCTTCACTCTCCTCCTCATTAAACATGCGTCCCTGGAATTATTCTCACTAATAAAGTGTTAGAAAGTATGATTTGCCAGAGACCTACTTTCTTCAATTCCATGCTGAGGAATTATATAAATTAGGGTCTGTAGCTTAAATTTTCAGTTCAGTCCAGTTCAGTTCAGTTCAGTCACTCAGTTGTGTCCAACTCTTTGCAACTCCTGGGACTGTAGTATGCCAGACTTCCCTGTCCATCACAAACCCCCTCAGCTTGCTCAAACTCAAGACCATCCACTCAGTGATGCCATCCAACCGTATCATCCTCTGTCGTCCCCTATTCCTCCCGCCTTCAATCTTGCCCAGCATTAGGGGCTTTTCCAATGAGTCAGTTCTTCACAGCAAGTGACCAAAGTATTAGAGTTTCAGCTTCAGTATCAGTCCTTCCAATAAATATTCAGAACTGATTTTCTTTAGGATTGACTGGTTGGATCTCTTTGCTGTCCAAGGGACTCTCAAGAGTCTTCTCCAACACCACAATTCAAAAGCATCAGTTCTTCAGCGCTCAGCTTTCTTTATAGTCCAACTCTCACATCCATACATGACTACTGGAAAAACCAAAGCTCTGACCAGACAGACCTTTGTTGGCAAAGTAATGTCTCTGCTTTTTAATATGCTGTCAAGGTTGGTCATAGCTTTTCTTCCAAGGAGCAAGTGTCTTTTAATTTCATGGCTGCAGCCACCATCTGCAGTGATTTTGGAGCCCAAGAAAATAAAGTCCGTCACTGTTTCCATGGGAATACCAAACCACCTGACCTGCCTCCTGAGAAATCTGTATGCAGGTCAAAAAGCAACAGTCAGAACTGGACATGGAACACCAGACTGGTTCCAAATCAAGAAAGGAGTATGTTGAGGCTGTATATTGTCACCCTGCTTATTTAATTTACATGCAGAGTACATCATGTGAAATGCTGGACTGGATGAAGCACAAGCTGGAATCAAGGTTGCTGGGAGAAATAGCAATAGCCTCACGTATTCAAATGACATCACACTTATGGCAGAAAGCAAAGAAGAACTAAAGAGCTTCTTGATGAAAGTGAAAAAGGAAAGTGAAAAAGTTGTCTTAAAACTCAACATTCAGAAAACAGATCATGGCATCTGGCCCCATCACTTCATGGCAAGTAGATACAGAAGCAATAGAAACAGCTTAAATTCTACCCAATGAAGAATCTCACTGTCTGCATTATCCAAAAGTGCACCCCCTTCTGATGACTACCCACTTGTCCCTGTCACTGCATATATTATATAATGCTTTGTTGCAATTGCCTGTCTCCTCCCCCTAGAATATGGAGTGTCTATTCCCAGTAGAATAGACAATGGAGACAGATCCTTTTGTTCATTTAGCAATCGATGTGTTAAGTTTTGCATGAAAGTCACTTCTGTGAGACCTACCCAGACCTTTCCATTTGAAACTGCAATCCACTCTCTGCCCCTCTGCCTTCTACCCAATAACCTTGGTCATTTTTGTTTTTGCACCATTAATTAAAAACTATGTGTGTTCCTAGAGTAAGATCAGTACCCTTCTCTTGTGTGTTAGTTCCTCTCAGCTTTAACTCTCTGTAGGAACCCAGCCTACATAGTCCCCCAGCCACTCCTGATGCCACTGACCTCATGGGTTTTCCTCCCACCCACACAGGGATACAGTCCAGAGCCTCAAGTCTGTGCTCTGTGTGTCTCTACTTACCATCTACCTCAAAGCTTCCTTGGATAAGTTTTTAAAAGTTACTATATAATATACTTTTGTAGGTTTTTAGTTTACTGTGACCATCTCTCACTGGGCTTCCCTGGTGGCTCAGATGGTAAAGAATCTGCCTGCAATGCAGGAGATCTGGGTTCAATCCATGTTTTGGGAAGATCCCCTGGAGAAGGGAATGGCAACCCACTCCAGTACTCTTGGCTGGAAAATTCCATGCACAGAGGAGCCTTGCAGGTTATGGTCTATGGGGTTGCGAAGAGTCTAAAACACCCACCCACCCACGCCCACCACACACACACACCCCTCACTAGCATGAAAGCTTTATAAAGTCAAGTTCATTTTGTTCTGTTTTCCATGCATCCCAAGTGCCTAAAATAGTGCCTGACACATAATAGGCCTTCTGTTGAATGAATAAGGAGGAGTCTTTAACCTCAGAGGTATGAAAAGAAGTTATTGTTCATAGTTTCCACTGAACCAGAGAATCTGTGAGGTTTGTTCATATGCACTGATTTGTCTGCACTAGACTCATACAGAAAGTTCAACTGAATTTAAGCGAACTGACTCAGTACGTGCTATAAAAATACAACAAAATTTAATCTTATTATCACCACCATCCCTCGCCCCATTATTCTTCAAGAATTTTCTTTGACTGCATGTTTCCTTCTTCTCACCTCTTGCCTATGTTTGGTTCTAGTGTTTCAGTTCCTTCTATAAAATGTCATACAATGAAGATAAAACAAACTTAATCAGTATTGTTTTCATTTATGTAGAGACTCTAAGCTGTTTTCTTCTTTCACCTTGATTTGTAAGTTGGAATAGATATTTTTAATGGCAGTGCAAGTCACAGCTTCAACCCATACAACCTAGAAGTCTCCCTCCAAACATTTTGATTATATCAGGCACAGTATAAGCATAAAGACTTTATAAGAACATAACTGGGAAAAAAAAAAAAAAATCCCCAGGCATTACACCTTCAATAGTCTGCTTCTTTGCTCATCAACTACTAACATCCTTTAGTTTCTGTTCTACTTCAATCCATACTCTGGATTTCAAACACTACATAGTTACATGTTTCTCCATCTTTGCTTGTTCTACTCACCCAAGCAGATGCTGGATGAAGATGGCAAACAGTAACCCAACCATGGGCAGGAACTCTGAAAGCACCAAACTTATCCCCCCAGTTTGTTACCAAGTCTGTTGCTCTAGAACCATATTCCTGTCCCTCCCTCAAATAAAAAGTAATTTCCTATCTAAGTTTCAGGAGGAAGCTGCAAAGACAACAAAAGAACCGATTAGAACCAGCTGGACCCAAGACGATAGAAAATTTGGCTTCCACTATACCTGAATCCTCATTATGATGAAAATGCAGCATTAGCATGTTAAATGACACACCCACCAGCTCCGTGACAGTTGACAGTTGCCATAACAATAATTGGGAAAACCCACATTGGAACTGTAAAGGAGAATTGTATCAGCTTTAGGTCTAAACCACATCCCCATTCTTGAATAACTCATAACTAGTACCCCCACTCTCCAAATCTCTCAGATTTATCTCAACTCTCCCACATATTTGGTGTCTCTCCACCCAAAAAGGACTGCAAAGTTGATTTTTGAAGTAGAAACCTGCTTCTCCTTTTTTTTTTTTTTTTTTTTTTTACCACTGAATAAAGTTTATACTGTTCCATTTTCAGCATTGGTTCCCAAATTGGGGTTGAGAATCTGATTGGGAATAGAAATCTCCATGTCCAAAACAGGTGGCATCTCAGCCTGGACTGGGACCCCAGAGGAAGTCAGGTCAATCAATTTGGTAACATCACTTGCCTTACATATAAATACCTCTATCAGTGCCAACATCCATTTTGAATCCTTCTCTAATTAATCTTTGAGCACTGGCAACCTTAACTACCTTGGTCCCTGTGTATTTCTGCTCTAGTGCACATATGAAAATATGGTTTCATACTTTGACTTCTCGTATCATTTTCTCTGTTCTCCTAATGCCATGAGAGCAGCTCCCAGTTTTGAAACTACCTTCTCCTTATCACAAGAAGTCAACTAGACAATCTAATCTCTGTGTTCAGTTTAAATTAGTTTGCCTTCCTGTCTCTTTAACTGAAATTTTTGTGTCTCAAAACTGAAGCCCAAAATTGCATCCTACTTCTTAACCTCCCACTCCCAACTCAGATGGAGTGTTCTACATACATTGTGGGTATCAGCGAGAAGTGTTGAAAATTTATTTCTAAGAATGATTTCAAATAATAGGGGATTTTATATATATTTGTGTCAAGATTAAATATCTATTGATAACCCAAAGAGAGGAGTGTTAGTAATGATATCTTAGCTGAGGAATGTGATAAAACTTTGGGTTAAGGAGTAGTATCACTTGTGTTAACAGCAAACCCAGAAAGAGTTCAGGAAAGGTGAGCAGTAGTTATAACAGTTAGCCAATATGAGACAATTCACCTCCAAAATAGTTCAGATGAACACAACCTGGACAGCTCAAGGAGATCAAGGTGAAGATTGATGTGTGGAGACTTTAGAAGTGTACTATTGGTTCCGTCCTTGGAAATAAAGGGCTTTGACAAAAGTAGTGACAATTTTGTATCAATACCACCTTTGTTAAGTGGAATTTTATATTATTAAGTAGAGAAAAAGGAAATCTGAAAAATGTACAGATTTAGAGAATCGATATTTTTATTTGAGATTGTTGGATAGCTGCAAGCATACTACTACGTGTATTTACACCAATTTTGTTATTTTAAATTTCAGGTATATTTATTTATCTTGAAAGGTAAAATTTATATTTTACAAATACACTTAAAACAATTATGAAGATACATTTGACTCTCTTAGAATTCTCATGTGAAAATCAAGAACCAGATAATTTAGGAGTCATTGTGGAATAAATTAAGACTAAGTCTCATGTATCTAAAGCAGTCTTTATAAGTGTTGAGATGCATTTATATATATTGAGTTAATTCAGAAATCAATACTCTCTTGAATTTAAGGTTAGGAAGGAAAATCTGATTTTTTGAAAGAAAAAATCAAAAGCCCAGTACAATTATCTCTAGTGAGGACCATGAAGGCTATATCATTATGGGTATACCCTTGTCATTAAATCATTGGTGATGCTTGATTCCACTATCAGTCACAAAATTTATCAAAAATTAATTATCAATAGCAGAGATATACTTGAAATCTGTCTCATAGAACAATAGATCAAGAAAGAGCCTCTTTTGGTCTAACATATATTTTTCAATATTCAAGCAAATTTATCACTAGTAGTATATTGGCAGTACTTTAACTTTTATGTTATGAATAATTAATTGAAAAGTATAATATAAAATTGGGGATCTTTAGGATTCCCATCATAATTATTAAGATTATCTTATTTTACTGGGCTTCCTGGGTGGCTCAAGTGGAAAAGAATCTGCCTGAAATTCCTGAAATCTAGGCTCAATCCTTGGGTTGGGAAGATCCCCTAGAGAAGGAAATGGCAACCCACTCCAGTATTCTTGCCTGGGAAACCGCATGGACAGAGGAGCCTAGTGAACTATAGTCATGGAGTCTCAAAGTCGGACACAGCTGAGCAACTAACACTTTCTTTCTCTTCTAAATCTCTCTAACTTTAAAATGGCATTGCTGAGCATTTACTATGTTCCAGGAACTGTACTATGTGCTTTAAGTACTAGATTAATTATGTAGTTTAACAACTTGTATAAGTTAACAAATCTTTGAATATTACTATCTTCATCTTATAGATATTGAAAGTGAAGCTTATGGAGATTAAACAAACTGTCCAAAGTCATACAGGTGTAATGTGGCTGAGCTAGAGATGTATATAGAGGTGTGCATCTTAAAGGAAATCAGTCCTTAATATTCATTGGAAGGACTGATGCTGAAGCTGAAACTCCAATACTTTGGCCACCTGATGGGAAGAACTGACTCATTTGAAAAGACCCCGATGCTGGGACAGATTGAGGGCAGGAGGAGAAGAGGATGAGAGACAACAAGAGACAACAAATTAGGCAGTAGATAGAAAATCTGTGTTACTGATCTCACCAGCAGCTACTCTACTAAGCAGTCTTTAAGATAAGGAGAGACAAAAACTGAGATGACTCATAGAAGAGCTTCTAGAAGAGTGAAGTGATAGTATAGGTCACATACAGAACAATGAATAGAACTTGGGAAGTTGTGTCTGGGAAAAAAATGTCTTAGACAGCAGTACAGGGCACAATATACATTTCTTAAGACTTCTAACAAGTCCTGTCTTGCTTCTAGAAAACAGACAACTAACGAAATTAAAGAAAAGCAGAATTTGGGTGAACTTAAAATAGTTCTGTAACAGCTAAAACTGGTCTGAGCCCTATAAAGAGGCAGTTAGTTTCTCATACCTGAAATACTAAACTTGAATAACACTTAAAAGGGACGGTGTATAGAAGGTTCAAACCTCACAATAGGGTTACAAGTAGATGACCTTTATATCCTAATTTAAAAATAAAATCCTAATTTTAAATTCTAATTTTCCCTAAGTTATAATTGTCAATTAAGAGAATGAGCTACTCAATAAATAGGAATTTATATGTTACTGTCAAAGTAATAGTGCAGTTTGTATTAGAGACATATTTTCAGGGATATAGGATATAATTTATGCAAAGCATTTGACACATTCCCTAACATATAGTAAGTGCTCAAAAATATTGGCTGTTACTACACTTTTTATTAACTCAGTCGTTCAGTTCAGTCTGTCAGTCATGTCTGACTCTTTGAGACTCCATGGACTGCAGCACGGCAGGCTTCCCTGTCCATCACCAACTCCTGGAGTTTACTCAAACTCATGTCCATCAAGTTGGTGATGCCATCCAACCATCTCATCCTCTATCATCCCCTTCTCCTCCCACTGACAATCTTTTCCAGCATCAGATTTTCCAAATAGTCAGTTCTTCTCCTCAGGTGGCCAAAGTATTGGAGTTTCAGCTTCAGCATCAGTCCTTCCAATGAATATTCAGGACTGATTTCCTTTAGGATGGACTGGTTGGATCTCCTTGCAGTCCGAGGGACTCTCAAGAGTCTTCTCCAACACCACAGTTCAAAAGCATCAATTCTTTGGCACTCAGCTTTCTTTATAGTCCAACTTTCACGTCCATACATGACTATTGGAAAAAAATAGCTTTGACTAGACAGACCTTTATTGGCAAAGTAATTTCTCTGCATTTTAATATGCTGTCTAGGTTGGTCATAACTTTTCTTCCAAGGAGCAAGAGTCTTTTAATTTCACACTGTCACCTTCTGCAGTGATTTTGGAGCCCCCCAAAATAAAATCTGTCACTGTTTCTTCAGTGAGCGCTGAAGAATTGATGCTTTTCAACTGTGGTGTTGGAGAAAACTCTTGAGAGTCCCTTGGACAGCAAGGAGATTCAACCAGTCAATACTAAAGGAAATCAGTCCTGAATATTCATTGGAAGGGCTGATGCTGAAACTGAAACTCCAATGCTTTGGCCACCTGATGAAAAGAACTGACTCATCAGAAAAGATGCTGATGCTGGGAAAGATTGACAGTGGGAGGAGAAGGGGACAATTGAAGATCAGATGGTTGGAGGGCATCACTGACTCGATGGACGTGAGTTTGAGTAAACTCCAGGAGATGGTGATGGACAGGGAGGCCTGGTGTGCTGCAGTCTGTGGGGTCGCAAAGAGTTGGATATGACTGAATGGCTGAATTGAACTGAATTGATGTGCTAATCAGATACAAAATGAATAATACAAAGCCTGACCTCAAGGAATTTACACTCTGGGACACATAGCAGTCAGAGAAAAATTGTGAAGAGACCAATATCTGGGAAAAGGCACACTAGACTGCTTGTGAATTTGAAGGAACAATTCTAAAAATAAAATAAAATAATATCTGGGAAACTAGTAGAGGAACAATTGTAGACTCTCAATTGTCTAGGGCCAAGAGGAAGTAGCAGTGAGATTAGAAGAATATCACATATCTTATATCTAACTTTGTTATGGAATGCTGAAAACATTCTCTGTGAGGAAATCAGAAGCAAAGTCATTTATAAATGCCTCAAAAAATTGTATGTATGAATCCAGGTGTAAATGTGTTCTATCGTTTATATGACATCAACATTAAGAATTATTGGCTTAAGGACCAAATTCTAATATTGAGTATTAGTACTAACCAACCTTATTCAGGTAGGTATTTTCAGAACACCGTGACTGCACTGCATACCTAATCATGACAGAAGTAAGGTGAAAAATGGAGGTTTAGTAATTAGTACGTCTTACCGAGTGAGAAGACAGAAGATAAATTTCCAAGTTAGAATGTAGGAGTTTAGCAATAATATTAGCCCTACAATATCGGAGGATGAGATGGTTAGATAGCATCACCAATTCTGTGGACATGAATCTGAGCAAATTTGGGGAGATAGTGAAGGACAGGGGAGCCGGGCATGCTATAGTCCATGGGGTTGCAAAGAGCTGGACACAACTTAGTGACTGAACAATGAATAACAGCAAAACCTATTATTTATTGGGTACTACTTTATCTAGCACTGGGCTAAATATAAAGGTATTTATAGTTTTAGTCAATCTTCAACAATTTTATAAGGCCTATCTCTTATAATAATGTCCATCTGAGGGTTAATTAACTTGCCCTAGTCAGCAAGGACAATTGCTTACATATGAGTAAAGGTATTTGAACCCCAAAGTTCATACTCATATCATACAAGGAAGGTATTAAGTTGAACCACATGAAATTGTCAAATTAATGTTGACCTAAAAATAATGGCAATTTGATATGGTATAAACTAATCAAAGCAACTGTCAGAATAGTCAGTAATGTCTTGAAAGGCTATCTACACTCTAAGATAATTTATAATGGGTAATTCAGAGTTATCTAGTCTGTCTCACTCCTAGAATGGAATTTTCTTGGATGATAAAAAATCTCAGACTAGTTCAGGCAAGTTCTCACTAGGCAAAGAGAGACACTCTTAATTCCTCCAGGAACATTTGGAATATTGGAAGAGCATGGTCTGTGGCTGAAATTGCAGATCTATTATTGCCCTGTCATGGATTGATTCTGGTTGGTTTATTTGCTATTTATTTTAAATCACGATATGAATTGACTTAACTATGTTTTCCATTTACACTTGAAATTTTTTATGTCTAGTTATGGAAAACAAAACTTTGCTACACACACACACATACACTATATACACATACAAGATTAGTTACTAGCAAATTAAAAAAAAAAAATACAAAAATCCAGGAGAGAGATTGATGAAATCTTCTTCTTTGGCTGCTAAGGTTATAGGTTTGGGTAAGGCTACTGATGATGTTAAGCAACATGGAATCCTTTATTTCCCAATACATAAAAGAACCAGAAAGGATGGTTTATTGATCACTCAGTCTAGACAAATTTGTGGTGTGATAGGGAAGATTATACTCATGATGAAGTTGGAAGATCTAAGTCTTATTTCTCTGTGACTTAGGCTCAGGAAAATTGAGTAATTTACCATGAGTCTCTTTAAAATTAAATTAGGACTGGTAGTAATAATACCTCCATTTTATTAAAGTTGTGAGGTTCAATGGAAATGTATAATGAAGATATATCTTCAATGTGACTGTAGTCTAGATCAACTGATGTCCATTATGTATATATTAAAACAATAGGATATGTTCAATTTCTTTTAGAATATTTATAATATGCTATGTTTCATTGAAAATTCAACTGTGTTACATTTTTATATATTTAAATTGATCTGTTTAGGAAACATGCATCAAAGAATAGACTTTTTTAGATAGTTTCCTAAATGGATAGTATTTCATTTAAAACAAACAAACTTAAAGATGGGTAACTACTGAACTTCTAAATTCTCATCTTCTAATCTGACTGTGATTGAAATTCAACCTATAATAATTTGTGCATACACCTTAAGGTTCACATCTTTATTATAAATTCCAGATACATTTCTTCTCATGATAAGTTTCTTTAGAAATTATTTATTACATCATTTTGGTGTGGCTTTAATAAACATCCTTTGAAATCTCTGCCAAGTGAACTTTATTTTCTATCACCTGAATCATCTGAGTAATATACTGATTAAGAATGAGTGTTGTCTGAATTCAGACTTTCAGTCCCAGCCCTAAATTAAATCAGTCTCTTGTACCTAAGGTAAAGACATTTCAAAATAGCTCTATCTTTTCCTATAATAATCTAAAGAAATTAAATTAAATCAAAAATTCATTGTCTGTTTCCAGTCTCACTTGTGAAACTGAGTCTTTTAGGGTGTAAAAAGTCTGAGTCACCAAGATCATTAAGCAGAATGCAAATTCATTACCAGAACTATTAATACTAAGTTGCACCCATTTTATTGTGTGAGTAACAAGTTTACTCCCTCCAGATGCTTTTCCTGATAGTACAAGTAGATATTTGTTGTACATAATCTGATAATTGTGTCTTGTGTCATGACTGTTTATGTATTGATCTATTTCCCTAACAGATATGAAAATCTTTGAAAACAAATTAAGTGTATGTCTCAATTTTGAGTTCCACAAAGAAAGTATTTAAATAATATTTGTGATTGCTAAGTCACTTCAGTCGTGTCCGACTCTATGCGACCCCATAGATGGCAGCCCACCAGGCTCCCCCATCCCTGGGATTCTCCAGGCAAGAACACTGGAGTGGGTTGCCATTTCCTTCTCCAATGTATGAAAGTGAAGTCGCTCAGTCATGTAGATATTTGTGATTAGGAAACTAATTATGATATTCAAACAGCAAGGATAATTAACTTATTAATAATTTAAATAAGTGAACTTTTATCCAATTAAGCATTTACATTTGCTATAAGTGACAAAGAATAATATAAATTAACAAGAAATATATTCACTAATATTGAGAGAAGGTGAAAAAATATACCATATTGAATTATTTGCCACTTCTTAGTTAGTTCTATGTTAATTGTAGTTTGTTTACTGAATTGAAATAAGGGATAATTTTCAGAAATCCTCAATTCCATCCTTCTGGTCAATTCCTTAGACTTTGTTTAACAAATTAACGACACTGTTTTCAGTGTCTGGTCTTGGAACCACTGTGGATCTTTCAGTAGATCTATGTGGACACAATTCTTTGTTAAAATAATGCTAAGACATAATTGGTCTCTTTCGTGCCTCTTTCATGCTCATCTTTTTAAAAGACCCAGAGAGATTGTATGGGGAGGGAGGTGGGAGGGGGGTTCGAGATTAGGAACACGTGTACACCCGTGGTGGATTCATGTTGATGTATGGCAAAACCAATACAGTATTATAAAGTAAAATAAAGTAAAATTTAAAAAAAAAAATTAAAAAAAGAGTATAGTGGAATTTTCCAGAAGCTGTGACACATGATGATGACATCCATTTGGCTGATATGGGTGGTAATAATTATTTTTGTATTTTAGAGTATAAAGGGGTCTTCAGAATAAAAGGCATAAAAACCTACTACTGTGGATAGTATTCAGTGAGAAATATTATAATAGGAAGTTAATACAACTATGTTACTTGATATTTACTTCTTACTTCTTAAGAGGCAAGATCCTGGTCTTCCAAAATCACAAAAGGTGCTTTTTGAGAATAACTGAGAGTTGCCAGGTGATTCTAATCAAAATGGTAGACATGCCTGATAAAAATTTGTTTGCCAAAAGAGAAATTCATGTACTAAGGGAAAATTATTTTTCTTACATTTAGTACAGATTACAAAATTTTTAATTTCAATGGCTCATCTTTTGTTCTCAAACAGATGAAAGACACATTTGTCATCTTGTCAATCCCAAACCAATAGAAGTTGAACCCCCTACCCCAGACCCAATATTCGTTTAACCATAGATGTGCCATACAGACATTGAAGTAAAATATTAATTTATTTTAAAAACAAATCTGTAACAGCAGTTTCTTTTCCACTACTTAAAATATGTTCCTTCAAGAGAAGGGAACATCATGTCCGAAGCACTGGCTTCCTCATAGTGAAAACTTGGAGGGATCACTTTTTTCCATGGTGACAATATCCAGATCTGTATTACTTCATCAAAGAGGCAGATCCCTTGCCATTGGCCAAACTTGAGTGTTCCAAGTATCATATCATGAATTTTTGACAGGAAAATCACTTCTTAAGGACAGATGAACATGCTTGGGTACACTTTCAGGTTTTCAGTGTTATATTTATTGCCTAATAAACAGGCATCATATTTTCTTCTCCAAATGGTTTGAGAAATTACCATCAAAGAAAATGAAACAACACTCACTTTTATTACTAACAGTCAAAGCTTTTTTTTTTTTTTTAATGTGGTGGCTACCACTGCTTTGATTAAAGTTTTTATGAGTTTTCAGTCGCAAAAGTACTCTTGTTGTTTAGTCACCGAGTCATGTCCAACTCTTTGTAATCCCATGGCGTGCAGCATGCAAGACTTCCCCGTCCTTCACTGTCTCCTGGAGTTTTCTCAGACTTATGTCCATTGAGTCAGTGGTGCCATCCAACCATCCCATCCTCTGTCACCCCCTATCTTCTCCTGCCCTCAATCTTTCCCAGCATCGGGGTCTTTTCCAATGAGTTGGCTTTGTATCAGGTGGCCAAAGAAGTGCAAATATATTACAAAAATAATACAAAATATAGAATAATAATACAACAAAGTGATACAAAGTAGCGCATCATAATACAAAAGTACTCTGAAGATACACAATTAAAAAGCATTGCTAAAAAATATTGCTTTTGAATTATCTGACTGGTTCAACCCAGTGGATGATAATCAGCCTTCTTACTGTCCCTTCCAGATGCCCTTTACTGCTGGGCCACTCTGAGAGCAGCAAATGTTTTGCAGTACACCTTGAGTTCTTCAGACAATTGCCTTAAGTGATGTCCATTTTCCTGAGAGGTACACTGGCCTTTACTAGAAGCCACCATTGATACCGTGGTGCCAAACCTCTGCACCCTTGAAAATTTCTCTGTGATTTATAGTCTACTAAAGTCCTAAAGAAGACTGGGTATGACTTACAAACATGAGCAACTCACTAAGTTGATTACCTTACTAAGTATATCTGCCTAAAGTTTTATTAACAACATTGTTGTTTAGTTGCTAACTCATGTCTGACTCCTTTGGGACTCCATGGAATGTAGCCAGCCAGGCTCCTCTGTCCATGGGATTTCCCAGGCAAGAACACTGGCATGAATTACCATTTCCTTCTTCAGGGGATCTTCCGAATCCAGGGATTGAACTAGAGTCTCTTGCATTGGCAGGTGGTTTCTTTACTGTTGAGCTACCTGGAAAGCCTCTAAACAATGATTTTAATCCGTTAATCATCAGAAGATTCCTTGAGCCCTCATTGTGTGTCTGACAGTATAAGGTGTTGGGGAGAATGGTACAATTAAACAAAAGACCCCTACCTCTGTGAAGTTTAAATTCTAGGGAGTGAAACAGACAAAATCATAGAGGCAAACACAGTGAATCTCCATTTGGTTGTGACATGAAGGAAAGTAGCAGGGACTAAGTTATTAATAGGAAGAGGATTGCTTTAGATAGAGTAGGCAGCAAGGGCCTTTTTATAAGATATCCTCAAAAAAAAAAAAAAGAGTGTATAACTATCAAAGCATAATACACCATTCAGAGCAAAAGATAAACTCAGAGAGCATCTGCTACAAGCAGATGCTTACAAAGAGTGAAGATTTGCTTTAGCCAGACTTGGAAGGGCTTGCAATCATCGGGTTCATAAAGGATGTGATAGCTTACAGTGAATGATGTCAGATTCATGATCTCTGAAGATTTAGCTTTGGGACCAGGGACCAGGCTTTATTACTCAAGAGTGATAGCAGAGTTTGTGTAGCAGAGTTTTATTAAAGTATTAAAGGGGACAGAGAAAGCTTCTGACACAGACATCAGAAGGGGGCTGGAGAGTGCCCCCACTCACTAGTCTTATCAAGGCTTTATACACTATTGCCAGACCCACTAGCACAACAAGCATCTTAAATTAACAAAATTAGAACTAACAATACAAAGGTCTTACCAGACCCACTCCCACAATAAACCTCTTAAGATAACAAGATTACTCAGAAGGTTCTTGTTGAGGAAAAACATGTCCTCGAGCAAGATATATTGTTATATTGACTAAGACAAAGCAATGTAGGAAAAAAAAAAAAAAGTTTGTCCTTTTATCCTTGAGAGCCCCAGACCCCTTTCTCCTCCTTGGGGATCCTGCACTTCTTAGCAACCTACCTAGGAACTGACTCTCTCAGATGGATACTTCAGGCCTGAGCTCTGAACAAACACATGTAATGATTATATCTTAGTGATGATGCTCTTATTAAAGAAGGAGAGAAAAGGAAGAAAGAAAAGGTGCTCATGTCAGCACAGATATCCTGCAACAAGAACAGACTAAAACACACAAAAGGTAATCCAGACCAGTCAGACATGTAGACTATTCTACACCAAGACTTCACTGGTGGCTCAGACAGTAAAGAGTCTGCCTGCAATGCAGGAGACCTGGGTTCAATCCCTGGGTCAGGAAGATCCCCTGGAGAGGGAAGTAGCAACCCAGCCCAGTATTCTTGCCTGGGAAATCCCATGAATAGAGGAGCCTGGAAGGCTACAAGTCCATGGGGTCACAGAGAGTCAGACACAACTTAGCGACTAAACAACAAATGACATAATAAGAAACTATAGTCCTATAAGAAATGCATTGAGCCTTTATGTGTGTATATGTGTCTATGTATCTGTGTGTTTATGTATAGTGCCTGTATCTGTATATATTTGATCCATCTTAGAGATCTTTGTTTTTTGACAGAGGATTCTTGTGGGTGTGTGTGTCTGTGTGTGTGTGTGTGTGTCTGTCTGTCTGTGTGTGTATACACTTGGTCGCTCAGTCATGTCCAAGTCTTTGTGACCTCATGGACTATAGCCCGCCATGCTCCTCTGCCCATGGGGATTCTCCAGGCAAGAATACTGGAGTGGGTTGCCATGCCCTCCTCCAGGGAATCTTCCCAACTCAGGGATTAAACATAGGTCTCTTGCGTTGCAGGTGGATTCTTTACCATCTCAATCACCAGGGAAGCCCATGAATACTGGAGTGGGTAGCCTATCCTTTTGCCGGGGGAGCTTCCTGACCCAGGAACTGAACTGGTGTCTCCTGCATTGCAGGTGGATTCTTTACCAGCTGAGCTACCAGGGAAACCATATTCATAAATTCCCATATTAAGAAATACTTTGCCCTGTATAATATATAAAGGCATACAGAAACAAAAACAAGCCTTACCAAATTACTACATTTCAACTTTTGATGCCTCTAAGGCCTAAAATCAGGTCAGCATATTCTTTTTTGGCAGAATTTCATTCTAAGGCTTAATTCTGTCTTGTAGTATTCATTTTATTCATGAACCCTTGGACCACCAGCATTCATTTGTCATATCCTAGTAAGAAGGGCATTCCCATGAGCAGGCATTGGACTTAACTGAGTCTCAGAGAATTTGTTCTAAACTTTAATCCCAAAACATTTAGCAAAAGATATAATTAATAGTGATATTCACAGTAAGAATATAGAATCTCTTAAGTAAATTTGTCTTCATGAGACACATAGTACAGAGATGAGAACTATGCTAGGGAAATTCAATATAGCTTCCAGATGGAGACAATATATTCAAATCCAATGTTCAATGAATTCTCATTCTGGCTATGTGTTATCTCTAATTCAGTTCAATTCAGTTGCTCAGTCATGTCTAACTCTGTGACGCCATGAACTGCAGCACGCCAGGCCTCCCTGTCCATCACCAACTCCCGGAGCCCACCCAAACCCATGTCCATTGAGTCGGTGATGCCATCCAACCATCTCATCCTCTGTCATCCCCTTCTCTTCCTGCCCTCAATCTTTCCCAGCATCAGGGTCTTTTCAAATGAGTCCACTCTTCACATCAGGTGGCCAAAGTATTGGAGTTTCAGCTTCAATATCAGTCCTTCCAATGAACATCCAGGACTAATCTTTAGGATGGACTCCTTGCAGTCCAAGGGACTCTCAAGAGTCTTCTCCAACACCACAGTTCAAAAGCATCAATTCTTCTGCACTCAGCTTTCTTTATAGTCCAACTCTCACATCCATACACGACCACTGGAAATACCATAGCCTTACCCCAAGATAGTAAATATGTTTGCATCCCTCATAGTTATCTGTGATAATTAACAAATCTGCTTACTTTTGATTGAAATATGCATAAACTACTTTTTAAAATATTCTATTCTTATACATTGATGCTTAAGAGCTTGAAATACTAATGTATCTTACATGTGCATTTTATTCAATAATTGGGGTGGATTGATCATTTCTGTTTATTGATGAATTAATTTAATCCCTTCTCATTCTAAAGAAATTAAAGCAGTTGTCATGTACATTTTCCATTACATCTCATTGTTTCCAGCTAGGACTGATAAAAGTCACAGATGAATCAGTATTAACTGTGTCTATTGTACTAATTTAGAATCTTACTCATTAGTTATCAAGCTATTCATCTCCACCTTCAATTTTAAAGAAATCCTAGAGGCAAAAATTACTGTTGAACAGCTCATGTATTTCAGCAAGTATATAAGAAACAATACTTAATTTAGGCACTCATTCCATTTCAGCTGTAAAAATAACAAAACCAATGAACAAAAAGCTTAAAGTACCATAAAGTATTCTATTATACTAGCAACTTTATATTTCATGAATGTCATTATGAAATAAAAGAAAGGAAATTAAATTAAGTAAACTAAAAAAAAAATAAGTAAACTAATTCATATATCATCCTACAGGCTAATCATTAATTTATCAGTGTTAAGAACCTTGGAGAGATTTCCTATGTATACCAGCTTATTTCTTTTTTCTATCTCCATTTATGAATATTTCATTCATATCTCTTCTTTACATTATTGATGTTTTTCATTGTTCATTAACTTTAACATTCTAAAGAATAATTTTGAAAGTCTTCTAATTGACAATTTTCATACTTGTTTACTGCAAGCTGTATAAATCTACAATTATCTTCAGGTAGTCCTGAACTATCTTGGATTCTTACAGCTATCACTTTTTTTTTTTTTTAGAGACAGCAAAATATTGTGAATAATTATTTGGCCCATTTGATGCCATATTTTCATCTACTTAGTAATCCACCACACATCACCTAGCAATCTAATTTTTGGAGCAGGAACTAATAACTGGTGAGACCTTGGAACATACTTTCTAGAGAGAAGTTAAATGAGTTTCACATGTAAGAATAAAAAGCAAAGGAATCTAGGGTACCATAAGAATGTACTGCAGAATAAAAACACCTTAAGAGACATTCACCAAAGAAGATATATAAGTGGCAGGTAAAAATACAAAATATATGTTTTGGGCTGGCCAAAAATTTGCTTTGATTTTTAAGTAAAAATAAAAGATATAATTTTATTTTCAGCAAGAATTTTACTGAACAATATATTCAGTTTTGTTCCACTACCTTCTGCATTTTTCAAGCAACTTCAAAATTCAATCTTTCCCAAACTTTGTATATTTTTAATCAAAGAATAATTTTCAAAGCTTGATTTGGATATTTGGAGTACATCAGTTTTCTCCTGTGTAGTGTAATGTTAATTGTCCTCAATTAATGTTTTGATTTGATAACTATCAACTTCAGCTGGTCTACTAAACTGTGGAGCACCATTCAGTAAGAAACTTTGCAAATGACTTCGATCAGTCAGTACCTTTTCCATACTTTGCACAAATCTTTTTTGCATTTCATTTGCATTTTTACCTTTCTTGCAATAATCTTTTTTTTTGTATTTCAGTTGCATGTTTACCTTTCTTGAAATAGTAAAGCATAATATGCCAAATGTTGCTTATTTCCTTCTATATTCAATATTAAAATGGCTATGCAAAAATTCATCAATTTTGATTTTTTTAACCATGTGCACTGATAAGACAGCTGTCACAATATAATCCATCAAAATTGTTTAGAATGATGTTAAAGATAACTAAAAATCACTGCAGATGGTGACTGCAGCCATGAAATTATAAGACGCTTGCTCCTTGGAGGAAAAGTTATGACCAACCAACTCAAAATATCAAAAAGCAGAGACATTACTTTGCCAACAAAAGTCCATCTAGTCAAAGCTATGGCTTTTCCAGTAGTCATGTATGGATATGAGAGTTGGACTGTGAAAATAGCTGAGCACCGAAGAATTGATGCTTTTGAACTGATGTGTTGGAGAGGATTCTTGAGAGTCCCTTGGACTGCAAGGAGATCCAACCAGTCAATCCTAAAGGAAATCAGTCCTAAATATTCATTGGAAGGACTGATGCTGAAACTGAAACTTCAATATTTTGGCCACCTGATGTGAAGAATGGACTCAGTGGAAAGGACTCTAATGCTGGAAAGATTGTAGGTGGGAGGAGAAGGGGATGACAGAGAATGAGATGGTTGGATGGCAGCACGGACTCAATGGACATGAGTCTGAGTAAATTCCAGGAGTTGGTTTTGGACAGGGACTCATGGCGTGCTTCAGTCCATGGGGTTGCAAAGAGTTGGACATGACTGAGTGACTGAACTGAACTGAGAGATAACTAAGCACTACTAGAGCCATCTTATGGGAAAAAAAAAATAATAATAAGCAAACCTTTTGGTCAACCCAATATATTGTTATTGCTATTGCTGTTTAGTTCCTAAGTCATGTCTGACTCTTTTGCAACACCATGGACTATGGCCCATCAGACTTTTCTGTCCATGAGATTTCCCAACAAGAATACTAGAATGGGCCAGAGAATCTTTTCTGACCAGTGATTGAACCTGCATCTCTGCATTAGTAGGTGAACCCTTTACCACTGAGCCACTGGGGAAGCCAACCCAATATATAATATATATTAAATAAAAAAGCACTAGGACTTAATAAAATATATTCATTCATATTGATTTCAATTTATAAATAACTTGATCATGCTAAATCATTCAGATAAATTTAAAGAACTCCATCTTCTATCATCCAGTGACTTTAAATGTCCATAGAATTCATCAATATATTCTTTATTTATGTCAATACCACTAACTTGAGACCTATTATTTAATTATGGATCTTGGGAGAGAAGTAGTTAGGCTTTCGTATTCACGGATCATATTTCAGTAGAGAATATTTCACTCATGGGATGTTTCTATATAAAAATGCTCAATTTATTTTGAAGAGCCATTACTCACTGAAGTGGCTTTGGTTGCAAAGGGATCTTTAATTAATTTCTTATTGCATCTGTGCAAACGAAATGGCTGACAGAAAAAAAAAAAA